>NC_084905.1:21110981-21243481 GCF_949316345.1 Pungitius pungitius
GAGTCGCCCCCCCCCCCCGTTCTACTACACTTCCTCTTCCACTCTGTCCTCCCAGCCAAGCGGCTCCTCGTGTCTCTTGGTCGTCCACAGAGACGAGGGACTACGCCCAGACACCAAAACGGGGGAGGGCGGGGGTTTCAACGAATAACGGCTCTGCTTTTGGCCGTTCCCACGGCAACAGAGACATAACATATTTAGGAGGTTGCGAAATCCTTGATTCGCTGTGATTCACCGTGTTAAAAAAAAAAAGGCGCGTCTTGAGTCGCTACTCGCCGTCTTCAGGGTGCAAACGTTTTCCTCCTGGAGGCGTCACCCAGAAGACACGAGGGGAACTTCACAGAGACACGGATCACCAAAGCACCAAAGTCTTCTCGCTGAGAGGTTCAGAAACTCATTTCCCCCCCCTTTCCTTCCCACCAAAGTCTCAAGTAGAAGCGAATCCTTTCACAGCAAGGAAGTGAATGAGCGTCATTGTGGCTTTGCATGGGATTAGCCCATTTTAAAGCCCCTGAGTAAGATTTACCCACATTATTCACATTTTAATGGACATTCCCTCCCGCACATGCTGGCTCAAATCAAAATCCACGGCAGCGAGACAAAGCGGAGGTGGGCTTAGAAATTTCAAGGTTCATTGACCTCACTCGAGTATTGTGAGAACACAACGAGGAGTATTGACGTGAAAATACATAGATTCCCCTTTTTGAATGAAAAAGAATGAGAAGTCAACGCTGGATGCACCGGAATGTTCTCCACCGTACAAATCTGCTCCTGGTGGGCTGGATGGTAAATTCCCTCTGGATCATTATTAACTGATGGCATGTGGCCGATGGGGGGGGGGGGGGGGGGGGGGCTCAGAATATCATTCATGAAAGTTCCCATGATTATAAGTGGGATCATTATAATTAAATCAGAACATAAAATATTTCTTTCTGTGCTGTGTTAAATATATTCAAGTTGGATCTGGCGGCATCTGGTGGTCAGATTGACAATTGCACCAAACAGAAACATCTGAGTACAAGAGAACTAAATAACAACAACAACAACACAAATGCCACAATCCAGAGCGGGATGTAGGTCGTGTCCGTACTGGAGGACGGGAAGAAGAAACTCCATCACGCAGCGGTTGTTGTCCCTCACGTTCAGTAGATCCACCTCATGAGAAGAACTCAACCAGGAGCGGAAGCCAAATTAAATCAGAGGAGCGTAGCATTCCAGAGGAGGAGAGATTCTAAGGATCCATCCACATCGAGTCAGCAAATGGAGATGTCAATAACGGCCCCCACTCTATAATGTGCGTGTGTGTGTGTGGGGGGGGGGGGGGGCAAGGGGGGGCACATTGCGGCAGCTGGCGAACAGAATGACGAGAGGGGCCGGCTGCTCGGATCAGAGAGAGGCCGGCCACCAGTGAGCGGCATCACTGAGAGAGGGGGCCCTTGGAAAGACAAGATGGGGGTGGGGGCTAGCAGGGGGGGGTTAGAGGTCATGCTGCGTCTCTGCCATTCCCAATGCAGGCGGGGGGTGGGGGGGGGGGGGGAGCAGACAGCCACAGGTGGGCTTTGTGGGCTTTGATCTCGGGTCCTGCCTCTCAGCCTCCAACCAGAGGGAGGAACAAGAGGCAGGCCTGTCGGTCCACGGGGGGGGGGGGGGGGGGTCGTCCAGGGGGGGTCCATGTCGCTCCATATCTGTGTGCTTCTTGTGTGGGTTTTTGTTTTCGCGAGTGCTGAAACGATGGAGGAACGGTCGATGGGGTTCAGTTTCACGTCACGAGAGCGGATGAAAATTCTGTCTCCTTTTTTTCCATTTCATTCACGTCAGAGAAACATTGTCCAAGGTTTACAGAAAACCTAAATATTGGCAAAAGAACAGTCAGCGTGAAGGTTTGTTTGTTGTCCTCAGGTGGCACCGAGAGGTCAGGTCAGACTTTGGATCAGAGAGCTAAAATAGGCTGACATCCTCCTTTAGGAGCTAAGGCATCCAACAATGGGGCACATGAGGACTACGAGTGTGTGTGTGTGTGTGTGTGTGTGTGTGCGCGCTGACGGTCCTACTCATGGAAACAGCCATCAAACAGGTGTTTTTAGATAAATCGACAGAGAAAAGCGGCTCATTAAGAGCAACCTTCAACGCATCACTCTGGTGAAGAATCGCAGCGTTTGGGTTTGTGTTTCTTTACGTTAATAAGAAAACTACGTTAAGGACGGATCACGCGACCCACAAAATCAATTGCTGCGAACTAAGCTGCAGGTCTTGTTGTGAACAAACGTCCTCCTCTAATCTTCAACAACACTCCTTTGTCTCCCGTTTCAGCGGAAGCGGCAAACTGGTAATCTCTGCATTCTTTGTGCTTTCGCCAAAAAAACAAAACAAAGATTAGCAATCGAGTGCCCAGACGTGATTATTCCAACGTGCAACAGTGCTCTTCTGACTCCTCTCAGCCGTGGTCCTTTCAAAAAGGTCATTGCTAAATATATAATAGTACTATATAATATAATACTATATAATAATACTCCAGAGGAGCACCTGGCTCCTGGCCCGAGGTCACCAGATGTTTGAGGACAGCGGCGGTGAGTGCAGACTGAGGCCACGCATCCATCAGAGCAGCAAACGGGACCTCCTGACGATAAGTGACTGGAAGGGGCCACTCAGATGCAGCCGGTCACCAGGACACTCGGTGCACAGCAGGTGGACAGAAGGTGGACGTGTACAGGGACAGAGGGAGGATGTGGTCGGCGTGTTCCCTTTACAAAAGTTCACCTTCACCCTTAAACACAACATTTTGTCAGTGTGTCCGTAGCTTAAACAGATGAGAAGCTAAATGAACTCGGCAGGAGGAGTCACTCATTTAATCATCTCCACAGAGTCACCCATCTTTTACCACGGTGACATTCACAGGTTGTTCTGTTCTTCTACAGACGGGCTGGAAGGCTGCGTGCCTCAACGCTGAGAAACACACCACTTCACAGCGCTTTCAAGCTCAGGCGCTCAAATCAATAACTTCTTTTTCTTCCATTTTGATTCAAACAGAAGGAAAATACTCCGGATCTGCCTTTGAGAAATAAATGAAAGAAAAGAAGAAGAATTCACAAAAACACCTCGGAATGGAACAAGGACAACGAGATCTCTCACGTATCAAAACACATTGAAAAACAGGCGGGTATCCATCGGGGGGAGGAGGGGTGGGGGGGGGGGGGGGGGGGGGATTGGATTGAGCTGCATTGCAACACAAATGCCCGCTAATCTGCTTTAGCACTTAAGCTAATACCACAAGGACTGCAAAGCACCTGTGGGAACTCGCTTCAGCACAACCCCGCTGCTAATTTTCTAATTGTCCCATTGTAAGACAATGAGAGCTCAAGGCTAGCCCCTAATCCCCCCCCCCAGAATAAGCCAGCGTGTTAAGGGGGGGGGGGGGGTACGTTTTTTTACATGTTCCCACACTTAGCGTCTCACGGCCAACGCTAAGCCAATCAAACAAGAAGAAACCATCATAAAATATGAAATAGACTGGACGTACAAGGAGGGATCAGAGGGGGGGGGGGGGGGGGGGGCGAATGACTTCCTAACAGGTGGACTATGAGGGAGGGGGGGGGGGGGGGGGCGCAGTGTTGAGTTACTGCTGCACCTCGAGACAGAGGTCGCGACCCCGGGTCGGATCCACTCGTGTAATAAATAAATCACTGAGACCAGATGCACAAGACAGAGAACTCAAATTATCAGGAAGAAAGAAAACGTGTTCCCTCGTTCTCTTTGTTTTTTCCTCCACCCTGTTCTATTTGAATCTCCTAAGGATCCATCCCTGGTCCACACATCGTCCTCGTTGGCCTCTCAGGTGTCAGGTACCTGTAATAGACCTGCCGGGGTATTTTTAGCCTCGTGCACGGCCCGTGGGCTGGTTTCCCTGAGCGCAAGAGTCCATCCCTCAGAGAACAGATCGGATGTGAAGGGATGGAGGAAGCCCTTCGAGTACTGATGTCACAACGTGGGGGGGGGGGGGGGGACTAGAAGGTTATTCTACTGGCTGTACAGCGGTGCGTCCTCATCCAGTCACATGCTTCCATGTTTCTCACCCTCAGTCAGAACGAGGCCTTCATGGACTCCGTGTCGATCCTCCAAAAATGCAAGATTCACAACAAGCAATTCCATTATCACTACTAAAAAGCCTCTCATTATTTAGAGTTTAAGATGTTGTACTTTTAAAAATTCAAGAAGAAAAGATGCAACGGATCGGAGAGAAGTCCAAAGAGCTCAACTGGCGGAGAGAGAACCCTCTTCAATTAGTGATGAGGCTTCCCCTCCTCTATTTATTTTTGATGAGGGAGCTCTAGCGGCGGAGAGAACAGAGGGGTGGGGGTGGGGGGGGGGGCGCCCCGATGACGCCCGTCGGGCGCTCCCGTCGGCCGGGCAGGACGCATCACGCCGTTTTTTTTCTGGTGGATTGGTTCTCGTCAATGACTTCAATGAGGAGGGCGCCGCAGTGTCACGTCGAGAGGAGCAGGAGACACCCTACGAATGAGAGTGTGTGTGTGTGTGTGTGTGTGTCTCTGGGAGACCTTGTCCTGGTGGAAAGTGAACAACCCCCCACCCCTGCCCCCTTGGAGCAATGTTACTACGTTTAGTTCATTTCCGTCGTGTCTTGTCACTCGACTTCTCCACTAGAGCACTTAAATCTGGTATCTACACATCCGGGCCATCCAATATCCTCCCACTGCACAGGAAGCCAGAACGGGGGCCGAGGGAGGGGGGGGGGGGTGTAAACGTAGACGCATTAGTACAGTACACGCTGCATTTCCACAAGCACGGTCATGCTGATGGCTTTGTATTTATGCAGTGGATGCACCGGAATAGGGTCCCTACCACTGACAGAAGAGCAGTTTTAAAGTACCTCACATGTGATCAGGACCACAGATTAACAGTGGGAGGGACACACACACACACACACACACACAGACACACACCAGAGGACACCTTGTCTGGTCAGACTGGCGTCACAGCGAACATCCGCAGGGACACGGGAGACGGCGCCGGTAACCGAATCCAACCTCCTGCTGTCTCCTGAAAACACGCGAGGGCTCAGCAGCCGTTTGGGTTGAAACGTTTGGTGAAAACGTGCTTTGTGTGCGCCGGAGACGAAGATAAAACACAAACACAAGCTGATGCCAAACCGCGGCCTCGCCGACAAAGCAGAGAGGCGTTAGTTACCAGTAGAAGGTCAAAGCTCTGACTTTGCGTCGAGGAGGAAATGAATTGCGGTTAATCGTTTAGGAGATAATTTCAACAGTCCAACAAAGAGTCGGAGAGGAGTAGAGGCAGAGGTCAGCGGGGCCCCCCCCCCCCCTCTCTCTCCCCCTCCCACCTCGGTCCGCTTGCATCTCCCTTCCCTCTCCGCCAGCTTCCTCTCTCCCGCCCACGCTGGGACCCATTAGGGCATAAGGGGGGAGGGGGGGGGAGGAAGGAAGGGAAAGCACTCTGAGGACATCGGAAGGAGGAGGAGGAGGAGGAGGAGGAGATCCTTAGTGATGGACATCGAAGCTGACACCAGGGGAGGGGGGGGGGGGATGCTTTAACCAGGAATGACTCCCAGACACACACACACACACACAGCAGGATTATCTCCGACCCGGCGGATACATGCTTCCTCGCTGTCGGTGTGTGTGTGTGTGTGTGTGTGTGTGTGTGTGTGACCACAGGGAGCCGCGAGTTAAACACGCTACCAGAACTCCCGCTCGTCTCTTATTAGAGCCGCTGAGGCCAAAGCGTCGGCCCGCGGGGGAGTCTCTCCCTCTCCCTCCATGGGAGTACATTCAATAATTCTATAGGTTAACCATGTAAACTGTGCCAAGACACCAGCTCCATCCAACCCTGGTCCTGTCCCACCAGGCGCACCCTGGAATGGGTCTTTGTGTAGAAGAATTATCTCCCCGGATTATAGTCGCAGTTTTAAGCCCTTAACAAAACACCAGCTCAGCAACTGCTTAGTTAAGGTCAATAAAAAAAAATAAAAAAAGTTTGATTCAACATGTCTACAGACCTAAAGGATAACCAGTTGAGGAAGCATTTGCCTCAATGAATGTTCTCTACGCCTGATTTGCATCCAGGATCTGCTGCGTTACAAGTTGAGGTCCACGCGACGCACCGTTTACAGGGTCAGAGGTGAAAGAAACACACGAGGAGTTTACCAGGCGGCTGTGGCCAAATGCATGGAAGGAATACAACAGTTTTAAACTCATACGATTACACCCTGCTGCAGACACGAGGTCTGTACTGCCACCTGGTGGCCGCAGCGTGAACTTGAAATTTCCTTTTGCGGCTTTTCTTACGTTGTTGTGTTGTTTTCATGTTTTTGATGCATTTGTAGAACTTTCTCCATAAAACCATTTCAATTGGATTTTCCCTTTTCCAGGATTGTGTGTAATAGATTTTCCCACCTACCCCGAGTGGGAGTCGGGTCGCGTGTGTCTCTGCGACGGTGGCGTCCCTCTGCCGGCTTACCGCTGATCGGCCGAACTCCACGACGAGCGGATCGGTGGACCGAGTGTCTGCCACCGCCGGACTGATCTGTGAGGAGGAGGACGCAAGGTCCCGTGAAGCTGCTCCGAGACCGTCGCACGTCTTTGGACTGACCAGATGTCACGCTGGAGCTGAACTGACCTGAATGGCTGAGGCCTTGGGGAGGTGGAGGTGGGGTCCTCTGGGGTGGATGTCGGCCACGTGGGGCGGGGGATCCGGGGTGGACCTCCGGCTGTGTTGCTGCAGGACGTTCTGGTAGGATTTGGTGTCAAAGTTCGTCCTCCACATCAGGACCTACGGGATGGAGACGACCGGCACAACGTCCATGAACAACGTTCTGCAGACAGAACGGAACATTTAAGTCGCTAATTGTGAAACGTGATGAAAACAACAACAACAACAACAACCTGACCGCCGGCTCCCCCCGAGGCAAAGAGCTCTCCCGCCCTGGAGAACACTACAGTCAATACAGCGCCCTGAAATGAGAATAAAAAGTTAAATCTGTGAATTTCAGTCCAACGCGTCCATGGTTTCACGGTAAATTAAATGAATGGTTTGGACGCAGATAATAAACTCAAATGATTCTGTATTTAGGATAAGGCTGCATTAGGGAGCCATGTCTCAGTGAGCTGTGGCCTCACGTTGTGTCCGTGCAGCGTGTAGATGAGGCGGCCCTCCAGCAGGTCCAGGATCTTAACGGTGCCGTCACTGGAGCCGCTGATCAGGTAGTTGTTGGACGGGTGGAAGGAGAAGCTGTTGATTCCCGCACTGTGGACTGATCCATCGTTGGCA
The DNA here is from genome assembly GCF_949316345.1 of Pungitius pungitius. Lineage (NCBI taxonomy): Eukaryota > Metazoa > Chordata > Actinopteri > Perciformes > Gasterosteidae > Pungitius > Pungitius pungitius. The sequence goes on from NC_084905.1 coordinate 21,118,281, forward strand.
GCATTTAGTCTGGGTACACGGGTACTAGCGGGGACGTTTCAGGTGGCAGTTATGGTTAGTTTTGGCTATAGGTGCGACATGAAGACAGACCTTGATAATGCTGAATCAGCTTGTTGGTCCGTAGATCCCAGACCTTCAGGGAACTGTCGGCCCCCGAGGACGCCACGCAGGTGCCGCTAGAGTTGAAACCGACAAACGTTTCGCTTCTGGAAGAAGAAAATAAACAACAACAACCAAAAACACTCATTACTCTGATGTGTCAATAACAGAAAACACTGCCATCTATGGGCCAGAAGACTATTCAGTGAAAAATAATTAAAAGAAAAGTCATGTCATGTCAAGCACAATTACTTTTGAAAGGACCAAACCTGAATGATTATGATAATAACAATAATAAAGATGAGGAGAGTGGCGGGACGCTGCGAGGACCTACCCTCCGTGGTACGTGAAACAGTTGATGCAGCGCTTGGTGGACGTGTCCCACAGCCGGACGGTGCCGTCGTCCCCGCAGGACGCGATGAGACGCCCGTCAGGAGAAAACCTGCAGCAACCAGAGACCCAGAGACGACTCTCTACGACTGCCCGGAATAGATGGAGAATCTGGAGGTGGGGGAGGGGGGGAGTGGAGGGGGGGCTGTGGGTACCTGGCGCAGCGCACCCAGTTGGTGTGCTGGGTGAAGGAGCAGACGAAGCTCTGCCGGTGGACGCTCCACACCTTGACGGACTTGTCGTCGGACGCCGTCGCCAGTCTGAGGCCGTCGGGGGAGAAGGACACGCTGCGGGCGGCGGCCGTGTGCGCCTTGAACGCCGTGGACGCCGCTTTCCTGTGAGACACGGACACACGCGGTGAAACAAGGGGCGCGGCGCCTCGGCTGTCACGGTTTGTGTTATGACGAGCAGCGTAGCGACACAGAGCTCCTGACTGAAAGCAGAGAAAAAAGGGACCCGGGCCTACGTGGAAGGGGTCCACAGCCGGACCGTTCTGTCCTTGGAGGACGTGGCCACGAGGTCACCGGAGGGGGAGAACTGCACGCCGGTGATGGAGTCTTGGTGGCCAACGTAGCGGAAGGCCCTCGCCTTTGGAGCCAGATTCCAGATCATCAGGCTCTTGTCCACTGACCCCGAGGCTAGAGGGACACGGGGGGGGGGGGGGGGGGGGGGGGGGGGTGATACAGTGTGATCATAGGCAACCATCTGCTGCCATGTAGCATCTGTGAGTGTGTGAAGCTCGTTGGGGGGGGGGGGGCAGATGTTACCCAGCTGTTTGCAGTTTGGATTGAAGTCCACGCAGGTGACGGCATCTTTGTGTTCCTTGAAGTGTCTCTCCAGAGCTGGATCCTCCTGCAGGAGACAAGGCACACTCAGTGCTCAGTGTCCCAGTCGTTTGCACTGTGCGAGGGACAGAAACGTAACGAGGACAAGGAGCCCCTGTGGCGTGACGTCACTGCTCGGTTGCGTTTTGGTCAACGCTTTGGAAGAGACATTAAAACGAGCAACAACTTCAAGCATAATAATAAAAAGGTATAACAGGCTAAGCGTAATATATTTGTAACGTTAGTTAGTAGCGAGGACCAAACGGTGTGTTAGACTCGGGGAATCCTGCTAGCTCGGAGAAACTCGGCGGCTACTGAGTTAGCACAAGTGTGTGCTGTCAAAGTGAACCACAAGCGCGCTGGATACCATTTAAGGAAGTATTACGCGCGTACACTCACCATAACAGACGACATGGCGGCCACTGGACAGTTGACGTCGTCAGGGAGAAAGTTCAAACCGTCCCGCCGCTCCGCAGCGTTTCTGCCATGACGGACACGGCGCCTTCTGCTGCCGCCTCAGACCTGACCAGTCGAACCCGGAGCACCCGGCGCTCCGCTCGACAGTCCTTGAGCGACGTTATTTTTCATTAAGAGTTAATAATTTAAAAAAAAGTCGTCAACCGTGAGTTGTGTATGCATAAGGCGCTATGTCAACACCCGCTGCACCTACAGTTACAGTTAGCGGTGAATAGCAGGGTTACCTGTGACTTGGCAGTGTAGCAACCGGAGGGAGTGGTGGTGCATTCGCGAAACCTAAGAAAACTTGTAGATAATGTAATCCGACGTGAAGAATCCATATAAAAATACAGCACAATGGGAACTGACCGTTATCAAATGTAGAGCATGAGACAGCGAACACGTCCCTGAACACGTCTAATCCATGGACTTGTGGATTTACTAACACGAATATCACCCCAAAACGGAGCGGTTATTTCCATGTGACATTGAAGGCGGCATGTCATTTGGGTGGAGCGTCTACCGCTGCTAAGCAACTAGCACGCCATGTCAAATGATGCTCGCTGGGAGACCGGGCGCAGTATCAGCTCCTCTGATTGGCCCGTGCGATACCAATGACAAATCATCAGGGAGATTGTTAACGGTTGTAGTTGATGTTTGGTGTCATATTTTTGAAAAGATGTCGCTCAATCGGAGTATCGGCAGTGCGCAGGTAATGCTCGTTAAATTGCAGCGTCCCTCGTATTATTCCCCCGCTGACTGGTGCTATCACCCGATCGATATCAGCACGTAACATTAGCTGTAAACTTACACCGTGGTCCAACAAGTTAAGTTAGCTACCTTAGCATGCTAGCTGGTTAGCCGTGGTCAGTGTTAAGTTACCATCCACGGCAGCGCATCTGCCAAACTAACGTGGGCTAAATGAACGTAACGTTAGTTCTTACTAAGATCCTGGCACGCTAACACAACTGCCGGGTTCTGTTGTCTTTTCCTTGCAGTACATGAAAAAAAGGATACCGAAAAACGAAAAGTATCAACATGTCAAAACCAGGCTGGACACAGGTATCCTGTCCATTTAATGAACACACGTTTACTTCTGTCCGATAAGCTCGTGTCGCCTCTTTATGACTGAAATGATCTATAAATGCCTTGTTTTGATGTACTTTCTTTTTAAAAAAACAGGGTGCAGCCTTACAAAATATCTGGAAAAACTCGAGGATATTAAAAAAAGTGAGTAACGTTAGATATTTTGACGAGGAATGCCATTCCAGTCATTTAATTATATCATTTTGTATCAACAGGCACTTCTCAGATGTTTGTATGTGATTTTTGTCTGACGTGTTGTGAAATCTGACTTCTAGGGGGAAAACAATATGTAGTTAAAGTGTATTTTTCCACAGTGGGAGCGAGAATGAAACCGTCTGCCTAAAGATGGCTGTATTTTTACTGAAGTTTGACATAAAACCATTTCCAAGTCTTCAAACTGTATCGCTGTGCCTGAGGTGTGTGTCCCGCTTACAGGTCTTCCTGAAGGACACTCCAAGGACTCAATGAGCCATGTAGGACACATGATGTTTTAGGAATAGTCCCAACACTACTGTCGCGTTGAATGATGGAGACAAAATATACATTTTTAAAAAAATATAAAGTGCCAGGTTTAATGCAGGAAAGACTAAACCCTTCCACTGTCATGGAGGGTTTGAGGCTCCCTTCCTCCTGTAACTGTACCTAGATTCAAGCATCCAACCCTATTCCCAGATTACAGGTATCGAAAAGATGAAATCTTCAAGCGGTTGAAGGTATCAACGTTTGCCCAACTGGTGAGTATCGATGCACTCGTTTAGTCAAAGATGGATGTGTTGTATTAGTTACGTTATTTCCGTGGACTGTATTTCAGACGGTATGCACTGATTCATAATCGATTTACTAGTTGGTTGAATAGTTCTGGACAGACAACACTTAGACCTTCGTTCTTTCTTGTTCTCAGGTGCTTCAGGTGGCCTCCGTATCGGAGCTGAATGAAAGCGAGATTGAAGGTATTTTGCCCGAATGATGATTTTCCAATGTCATTGGTTCTAGATTTACTGTGACTGTGCGGTACAGTAAGTGGATCCCTGTGGTTGTTGCAGACCGTCTGTCCATGGCGTCTGACGTGGACCTGGAGTGCCTGTCTGAACGCACCAACGGGTCCCCACAGGCCTCGCCGCAGCCTGCTCTCCAGGAGGCGGGAGACGCCGGGGAAACCTGCCACTCCGCCAGGTCCACGCTACTAAGGTTCGGATCACTCCGCCCCCTCTGCAGCCCGACTGAGCACCTCGTGCTGTGCACCCCACGACGCCCGCCTGTCACTAACTACACCCCCTGAATGAATGCGTATCTATTTCACTGGGCTGGTCTACATGATGTGTTTGAAGGCAACATCAGGGATGTTAAACTACATCTTCATTCACTGTTACACGCAGTAAACAGCAAAAGCACAACTTCTTCTCTTAACTTTGTTGCATGTATTCACACTACAATGCCAAGCCTTAACCACAAGCACACCTGTAACCCTAGCTCCCCCGGCCCCCCCTCAGCACATGGGTTCTCCAGTTTCCTACCCCCCCTTAGGACGTCCGCCTGTCCTCTTCCCCACCGTTTATCACACAATAACCTCAACGTGTTCTCAGCGTCCCCTCTCACCTCTGCCCCCCCCCCAGGAGGGTAGCAGAGCTTTCACGGCACCTCCCCCTGTGGGGAGGGCAGATGGAGAGAGAAAGTAGGGCGTTAACCCACACAAGGAGAAAGTGGTGGTGGGCTCCATTAAGTGTACCAACATCTAAGTGTGACCTCTATTTAACACCATATTGATGGTTAAACACACCAACTGATGTTTAAACACATAAAATCAATTCAATAAATTAAATGACTTCTTTTCTTTTTTTAAGTTTCTCTGCCAAGCAGGCCATAAATAATGACCGATACCCAATTGTTCATTATTGCTGACTGAAATAAATATCTATGAAAAAACAAACGAAGAATGGAAAGAAATGAACGAATTTTAAAAAGGGTTTATGACCCACATTAGAATATTGTGTATTTCTATATCAGGGATATTAATGCTCGTCTGATTCTCGGAGGGAAGGGAGACCCGTCACTACTTAGCCTGATCCTCTTCACCTCTCGCAGTGTCATCAGTGGCGTCGGGGAGATGAACGTGGACCAGAACCACCGGGAGGCACCGGCGCCCGGCCCCCAGCCCGCCATCGGGCCCTACCCCGACTGCCCCTACCTGCTGCTGGACGTGCGGGACCGCGACCAATACGACCGCTGCCACATCATCAGCGGTAGGAGGAGAAAACAAATAAATACACGGAGCCGGATTCGTGGATTCCATCCCGCTGCTTTTAACCTTCTGTCTCTCTCTCTCTCTCTCTCTGTGTCTCTCTCTCCCTCCAACAGCACACAGCTTCCCCATCGCCACGCTGTCCCGAACGATGAACCCCTACACCAAAGACGTGCTGGAATATGTATCCTCCAACAAAACATTGACCTGCTTTCTCTCCTCACCACAAAGTAAACCCGCGCATGTGTGTCCATCTGTGATTGTGGACTTAACCCGCGGCACTCTGCAGAAGAACGCGGCGGGGAGGATCATCATCGTGTACGACGAGGACGAGAGGACGGCGGGCCAGGCGGCCACCGCCATGTGCCAGCGGGGGTTCGACAACCTGTTTCTGCTCTCCGGGGGTAAAGTGAAGAGAGGAAAAAGTGATCCGATCCAGAGCAAAGACAGTCCTCTCAAAGGAGACCCTGTCGCCCCCTCCCTCCCCCCCCTCCCCCAGGTTTAAAGGTGATCGCTCAGAGATTTCCAGAGGGGATGACGACGGGCTCCATCCCGGCCTCGTGCTCCTCCCCCTCGCTGAGGGCGAAGAGGAGCTCCGCGCCGCCGCCGCCGCCGCTGCCGCTGCCAGCGGAGGACAGGTGGCGGTTCACGTCGGACGAGCTCACCAGGATCCAGGAGCAGCTGGAGGAGATCCTCATCCCCAGCAACTCCAGCAGTAAGTGTGTGTGTGTGTGTGTGTGTTAACTCGAGCCTCTCCATGCTTTGAACACACTGCACACGTGTGTATAAATTGAACACCATTTCGCTGCGTGATGCATATCGTGTGGAGTACAGAACACCCCCCCCCCTCACCCCCCCGATGTCTTTGCTCCGTGACGTCATGTGACAAAGTGAGGTGAAAGCTGTGCGTGTCCCCCGCAGGCCGCATGTCGTCCAGGCGCGCGTCCTCCAGCAGCTCCGCCTCCAAAGCGTCCGGCGCTCGCAGCCGACAGAGTTCCTCCGGCTCCGTGAGGGACGGCGCCCGGGTTCAGAGCAGCAGAGCCTGGAAATAACACCTAACCCCCCCCCCCCAGGCCCTCTTCATTATAGACAGTGTTGGCTCACGTCCCTCTACCACGCTCTGAAAGGACACAAATGGAAACACAGACTTTTTGTTTCATTTTAACGCCACTTCTTTATGTCAGAAGCATTTTGTTTTTCTTATAATATTTAATAAATGCCGCAATGTTTGCACGGTGCCTCGTCTGAGAACTGATGTAGTGCCCTCAAATACGTTTTTCATGTTCACACTATTCTCATTAATTACTTTTCATTCACCAGCTGATGACGTCATTCCCTTCGAATCTGTTCTTCTCTTTCACATCATTTCATTCACAAAGGTCCATCAGTGTGACAGCTGACAAATGAATGAACCTGTAACGGATCACATGGGATGTCATTTAAATAAGGATCCTTTTCGTAATATTAAGAAAAGCTGCAGTCATTTTGTAATTTTCTCCACATTGTCATTGCTGTGATTCCTAAACTGACGGCCTTCATGTAAAACCCCTTTGTGTGTGTGTGTGTGTGTGTGTGTGTACACAAGTTGCATTTAATAAGCAGTATTTCTGTGTTGCCTTTTTCTTTTGGTGGCATATTAGTGACTTAATACATTGATCTTCTTTTCTGGATACGCTCACATTCTAATTATAGAAAGTAACTCCAGTTGGATCACATGATTTTATTTGTAAATGAGTGTCAGATATAAAGGGTTTAATTGTTTGCTGGTTCTCAGTGAGACACAACGTTGGCAAAAGCAACTGAATGATTTTTTTTTTTGTTCAATGAGTTTAAATGAAATCTTCCTTTTTGTCCAGTTGCATACTGGATGAATAATGAAACAACCGCATTCTGGTCACATCGGGGTAATGGCAGGGTAAATGTAAAAATGTTACCCGTAAGCATCAAATAAAAATCCTGTGATCAGGATCAGATTGGGAGAAATAAATTAACATCACCCAATACGTTATATTTTGTATTTAGTCATTTTTTGTATCTTGTTGGGCCAGGTGTGAGTAGAGAGAGGTTTGAAAGATGTGAAATAATGCAGACAAATGTGCATAAATATGTGAATAACTGCACTCAATTAAAACGACTTAAAGTCATCAGGTTTTCAGGTGGGCTTTTTTTTATTCATCCGTTAAAGAGCGGTGACGCACGGCGATGATGTGATATCAGTCACCTCCTCTCCACGGGCCCTTCCAACGCACACACACACACACACACAGACTAGTACGGGTTCTTAAGGGTGTGGTCCATGATGGCCATCAGAGCCAGCCACGTCTCCTGGGCAGTGGGGATGATCTGATTGGCCGGCAGGATGAAGCCGTAGCGGCCGGTGTCCCTCAGCTCGAAGGTGTACGAGTACTTGATGCCCTGGTTGTAGGTCCAGTCGACGGTGCCCCCGCTGGCTTGATCTGTGAGGGACACGGGGGGCTGTTTAGGGAATTTCTTCCTACAGAAGGGGACTTTTTAACATTCATTTTGGTCTATTGCGGGTCAGTGAGGTCTTTAGGAAACTCTGTAAGATGAAATGTCGTTTGTGGAAGTGAACTCCTCGGGGCTTACAAATGGTGGTGATGATGCTGCCGAATCTGTAGCGAGTACCGTACAGAGACGCCAGGTCCGTGATGGCCTTCTGAGCCAGATTGTGCTGCGGGAAGAGAATCACACATGAAGGTCTATTGATTGATTCCCATATTGCTGCTGCGCGTTCTCACACTTCTGACATGGCGGCCAAAACCACAGCAAGAATCATTTTTCTGGGTGAAAAAGTGTTCGAAGACAAAGAGCGGGATTTTTTTTTGATTCACCAGCTCGGCCTGGTCCTTGACCGGAGTCGTGGTGTAGCCGTAGGGGTACAGGAGCATCTGAGAGTAGGAGTGGATGGAGACGAAGGCCTTGAAGTTTCCGTGGGACTTCACAAAGTCCACGATGGACTTGACCTCGGGCTCGGAGTGAGCCTTCTGGCCCCGGTAGGTCTCTGAGCAGGGGTTACCGCTGGCTCCAGCGCCTACAGTCAGAGAGAAAGAGCCCCTCAGAACCCTTCCTGAGACACCAGGGAAAGAAACGCCAGGCGTAGTCGTCAGTGCAAAGCTTTACCTCCAAAACCAGCATCCCAGTTCCTGTTGGGGTCGACTCCCACACAGCTGGAGCCGGGGTTGGGCTTCCTCGTCTTACGCCACATGCGGTTCTGGAAACAAGAAGTACCATCGATCAACGTTGTCGATCCGAAAATCACCCCCCCCCACCCCCTCCCCCCTCCGCCTGTGGCAGTGAATCAGTCGGCGGTGAAATCCTCACTGAGTTGTGAGTGAAGTAGAAGCCATCGGGGTTGGTCACAATCTCCACGAAGATGTCCATTTTGTCGAGGATGGCGGTGAGGGCCGGGTCGCGTCCGTAGTCGCTCGCGATCTGCTCACAGAAAGGTCAGGAGCGCGGTTAGCCCGTTAGCCCGTTGGCCCGCTGTGAATCAAAACCTCGCAGAGTGTCGTCAAAGCACCTTTTTGGCGAACCAGGTGCCACTGGCCTGCGTGACCCACTCCCTGGAATGGATCCCGGTGTCGAACCAGATGGCGGGACGGTTCGTTCCGCCGGTGCTGAACTACGGGACGGGAGGGTAAGCAGTCGGTCAACACCTCATGAGCAAATGGCTCCATATTGTCGAGAAAGCTCTCGACTAATCCACTTGCTCAATAACTGGAGTGTGTTTGGTTTTACCTTGAGCACGTTCAGGGGACGGCCCTCGTAGCTCTGACCGATCACGATCTTGCTGACCAGGTTGGGGTTCTCCGCCACCAGCATGTCCTGGAAGCTGTAGATCTGAACCGACGACAGAACAGAGGGTTTAGGGGCGGATCATCTGGAACAGCTCGGCATGCAACGTAATAATCTCTCCGGCATTTGCTTTGAGCACGGAGAGATCGCAGAGGACGAAGAAACACTAAAAGGACCAAAGTGACCACAAAGAGAGACAAACCAACTGCAAAGAGACTCACAGTGACAACATATGAACACAAACTCATACAAATGGATAGAAAAACACCACAAAGCGTTCGTTCACTGACCTCGTTGATGGTGTGGTACCTGGCGAAGTCGAAGCTGTCGGTGTTCCTGGGCTCAGCGACGCGGGCGGCGGACTCCATCTCCACCTTCTCCTCATCCAGCATCGCCTGCAGGAGAACAACACTTATTCATGGCTTTGGACCCTGAAACCCAAGAACACGTGGTTCTGTTCGTGGCTTTTGTACCTGCAGGTCCTCGATCATGACGAGGTACTCAAGCTCCAGACTCTCCAGGTGCCTCTTGACGGACTGCAGGTTGTGGGAGGGAACCCTCACGTCCACAGGAGTCGCCACATCGGTCACCCCCCTCCAGAAGTCCAGCTGAACACATTGAGGCCCAACAAAGAAAAGTTGAAATCTCACTTTTTCATTTTTTTGGAGTTAGTGTGACCCAAACAGGTAATCGCTGACCTGGAGGTGGACCATCTCCTCCATCTCCTTGATGAGAGCCAGCTGAGCTTCATCCTTTGCAGTGATGCGAAGCACCTGGTGACTGAAAAAAAAGAGGAACATTTGACGCAACTGAAGCGCCGCGGGCCACAGGAGAAGTGAGCACACACCGGGTTCTGAAGTAAGACCCACACTCCTCCGATGCAAGTCCCTCAGAAAAACAAAAGCATCGGTGATGCCCCTTTGAGGAGCTACCGTGCGAGGGGCCGCCTGCCCATCGGGACCATCCAACATTCACACAACATTCTGGGGTTAAAGTGTCTCGCCCGAGGACCCGTCGACGTGGACTAGCGGGGCCCGAGGGTTCTGAGTCAGCACTCTGTCACCTTTCCTTCCTTCCACTCACCCCTGGAACGTCTCCTTGGCGGCAGCGGCCACGAACAGCGCGGCGAGTGCGAGCAGTCCCCTCATCTTCACGGCTTCACGGGTGTGACCCTGGCGGGGGCCCGGGCGCAGGCTTTTATGGGCTCGGCGCAACCGGGTCACGTGCACCAAAACCCACAGCGTTGCTCAAGGGCGACGGAGGTGTGCTCCGGCGGCTGGTCCCTTTCCCACGGCGCGGCCTGGAGATAAGCAGAACCCAGCGAGAAGGCGTGTGAGGCATCTGGAGCTGTGATGGGCCCGGTCCGGCTGTGGGTTCAGGACTCGGTCCTGATGAACCGTTTGCTCCTTTTGCTTTGTAAAATGTCACCAGATTCACTAGAAAACCAAACCTAGTCCGGATTTTTATAAAAAACATAAAACCTCACATTAAAGAAGCTAGAAGCAGGGAATGTTTTGTGTATTTTATGGATATTAGTTCTCATTAACCAGAAGATTTGATGAAACAACGACTTTATCTACAAGTTATGAGGAAACAAAGAAGGTTTCATTATTATATTAACCCTGTATTACACGAGGGAATCTTTCACTTTTCATTTCATTCCCTTCATCAAAAGTTGAATGTTTTAAGAAATAATTAATTAACCTTTTTCCATTTTTAAACAAAAAACTTCCAGATTAAAATAAAGCCGTGTTCTTCCATATTCCATATTTTGAAAGAATCAATTGCTGGTACCAAAAAAACTGAAGAATGAAAATGCCAAGTCTTGTGATGTGATAAATTCAATCCAACAGGAGCATTCATTGGTTCATTTCTATCAGCGTATTCAGAGTACGTCAATGTTTGTATTTGATATCCAGCTCGGGGCTTCACGAGATAAAAGGACAATATTTGATTTAAAACAGTGTTTTATAGATTTTCCCTCCTGGATAAATGTTCTTGTTGTTTTATGCTGTCGGACTTTCACAACTTTTCCCCAACACAGAGTGCTTTTCTCACATGTTGTGAGGATCTCTACAGAAAATGGTCTGAATTGCGTTTGAAGATGTTCAAAATGGAGTCTCACTGCTGAAGAGGAAGCCGCCGGCCTCCGCCAGCTGTTCAAGCTTCCTCTCTGTTTTAGGGGGGGGGGGTCCCAACCAGCTGTTGTGATGCCTGGGTCTGTGAACTCCAGGTGTTAGCAGGGAAAGACACACACACACACACGGGACCACGTGACCACGCACATCCACATCTGCTGCACCTGCACGGCGTCCCTTCCGGCTCTGATGCGTGGCCTAAAAATGTGCTTTTCTGCTTCCAGAAGAGCTTCATTGAAGCGTGGAGCGACAAACATCAGATGGCATTTTTTTTTAAAACGCTCCCCATGTCGACCGCATCGTAAGATATTCAGCACACGCCTGAGCCCTCATCCATTCGGCGTGAAAGACCCCCCACGGACACCGCCCGCCAATCCGCTGGCCCTCCACCCGCTGCTGCGCCCACGTCCCAGAATCTGCAGGTCAGCGTAGTTACGCAACCCGGGCCGATAAGCATGCTGCAGAGGAAAAGTAAAGAGAGGTGTGGAAAACACCTGCGGGTGGGGGTTCTGGTTCCCAGGGACTTACGGTGCAGAAGACAGCGTGTCCGTCCACGTCCAGGTGTCCCGCCCAGGTGTCCTCGACTCGCGCCTGCCGGGTTCAGGCCTCGGCGGAGCAATGGACTACGGCACTGACGGGTCTGAGGTCTGTTATCGTCACCATGAAGCAGCATTTTGAGAATATTTAACTTCCTTTTTTATTACGCAATCATTTTTTTTCGTTGAAACACATAGAGAAGAAGTATTTATTAGGTGGGAGGGTCAGGACAGTCATAACTTCAGTGTAACCTGTTAGCCAAGCTGTTGATTTAAACATGCAGCATGGATTTATTCCCTCAGTGAACATTGTAAACATCTGTTTATTTAGTTTGGATTATGAAGTAGAAATGACAACATCCCTGGAGAGTTTTTGCTAGCTGAGACATTTATTTGGGGAAAAGAACAGCATCAGGCTGTGACTGCACAGAGGTGTGACTTTAGAGAAGGACAGACAGTTGAAAGGGGAAGTTACTAAACACATTGTTTCCTGTCACCATCGGCTGTTTGACAAGAATTTCCTTAAAAACCACAAAATATCTGCTGTTTGGTGTTGTAATTCCAGTGTGTCTGGTGCAAGGTGAAACTAATATATTATATAGACTCATTACATGCAAAGTGAGATATTCCAAGCCTTTATTTGATATACTTTGATGATTATGGCTATATAATATATATATATTAATATATTAGTTTCACCTGTAAAACAGCAAACCTTGAATCAGAGGCCCACCGCATTAGTTTGAATGCGTCAACACGGCATCTCATCCTTTGTGTGACAAGGACACGCCCCCTCTGCTTTCTTATTGGTTATCCTGAGCTCTGTAGCCCACCTCCTCTTCTCCTATTGGTCCGCACGCAGTACAGTCATAGCGGAAGTCAACTCCTTTAATATCAATAAAGGATGAACGCAGCGAGGGAAGCATCAAGCTCCAGAGAGGACATGAAGGCATTTTCGGAAATAAGACATTTGTACTTTCAATGTAAAAGAGAGGAAAAATCTTGTATTTATTCGTTTGAACCTGATATCAATATTTTCTGAAATAAAATAAAAACAAAATGACACTTAACTCATTATTACATAAAACTACTATTATGTATCTTATACAATTTAAGATATGTGTCCCACGTAACGTTTACATTTCTGACCGGAAGCGGTGTTGATGTTTGTAACTTGACTCCGTGCTCAGCGGGACGTCGGAGGAGGAAAAACGGAAAGTGAACCGAGCTCCGTAACTTTGTGCTTCTTCGGTTCTTTTTCTCTCATCCGTTTGTTCCCCTTTGGGCCGTTTTTCCAGTCGCGGCTCGTCTGTTTTCTCTTCGACTTAAAACCGAGTAAAGTTCGCGCTGACGGACCGAAAGAAAAATGGAGATAGAGAAGGAAGTAAAGAAGGTAAGCCCCCCCCCCCCCCCCCCGGAGTGACCGGGGAGCGCCCTGACAAGGTGTGCTGGAACACCGGACAGGTGGCGAGAGACGCTGATACTTGAGTTTCCGCCTGATAAGAGCTCGACGCTGCGTTTGAATTTCGGTTAATCGAAGCGTCGGTGCCGACCGAACTCACGCGCTCAACCAATCAAACTATACGTGCTGTTGCACAGTGCCGCGTGGTTATCGTGCAAGGAGGCATTTGTGTCTCTTCTTTAGAATGTGGAGTTTTTAGCACCACGCGATCATGTTGACGTGAAAGGTGCGAGTCAATTGGACAATTTATTCCCCCAAATAGTTGCTGTCTTCAGATTCTGCAGCTGCCAAAGTGTAGAGGTCCTTACACTATGAACTTGTGTATTCCCATTCATGCCGTCAGGCTTTTAAGCATGTGGATATACATGTTTTACAAGAGAGGAGAAAAAGAACATAACTTAACATGTTCCATATCTTCTTAAAAAATGAGTGATTTTCTATCCAGACCGGTACAGTTTTTTAATATATGCTCGTGCTTGTTCAAATGCACATGTTCATACATTGTAGATTTGAAGGTTCCCTTCAGAGGGCCATCTGAAGATGATCATTCAGTTCACTAATGACCCCTGGTTAAAAAAAAACCCAACCACATCTGATTAGTTACACACTGGTTGCGCAGTGTAGTTAATGGGAAATGTGAGATTTTATACTGAATTCTGATCCAGCTCATTAACCGGTAGCTGAGTAGTGCAAAAAAGAAGAAATATAGTTAAAAGCTTTTGTTATGCTGACCCTGGGGAGCCTTTCACTGGGGGCCAAATCCTTCCAGAGGTTTTTGGCAATCCACGGTGTTAAAACACACACACACACACACACACACACACACAATCCATCAGCCCTTATTGGGGATCCTTGCTCAGACCTGCAGATTGCTGGCAGCAGTGTAAGGAACACACACACACACACACACACACACACACACACACACACTCACTCACACACATTCCTATTTCACACACAGCAGGACTCTGATGGAAACTGGAGCTGCGAGAAAAAGCAGCCAGTGTGTTTGGTGATGTCATGCTCTAATAAACTCATTATGAGCCCTCAAAGAGGAGGGTGAGGTAATGGATGTGACGCTGTGTCCCAGGCCGGGAAATCATCATCATTTGAAGTTGTTTCTGGTGAACTGCAGCTGTAGTTTCTATGGAAAGAAGTCCAGGCTACATGGAGGAGGACTGAAATGCTTCTGTTGTTGGCTGAGTCAGTCCTCAGCAGCTGGTCTTTCCCGACGTAAACGCCACTCATCGGACCCGACATCTGCAATTTGTGTCCGAGCTGGTTCACCCTGCAGCATGAGTCATGGTACCAAGTCACGGATAGAAATGATCTCATCATGCAGTAAAGTGCCTCCGTAGAACTCCCCAAACTTCAGAGGAAAAATCTAATTTGAACAGTTAAATCACACTTTTTATTGACCTAAATTCTGGTAATTTTATGGTTTGTATTCTTGTCTTTTTCACTCCTCTCGGAGGAGAGTAAACTGAATGTTTGTATTTTTGGACCCAAACGCCTCTCTCTGACCGGAGGGGCTCCAGCAGGCGTTTCAGCAGCGTGACCATATAAGGTCATGAACCGCTGGTGGCGAGCGCTGTTTGAAGCTCAACGATGTACGTTGTTTAAAAAGACACAACACCAGAATTACTCCATCGCATTTTTGGGGGGAGTTGATGAGAAAATTCCCCCAAAAGGATTTCCCTGGATGCAGAAGTTACAGTTCAGGTCGTCTGGACCTTCAGTTCGCTCTTAAGACCACCTCACCCCCCCCCCCCCCCCCGTGTGCTCTGTTCTGCAGATGACCCTCGGGCACGAGTTCGGCGCCGGGGCGGCCTGTTTGAAATGCAAGGACAAGTGCGAGGGCTTCGAGCTTCACTTCTGGAGGTTGGTACCGCTCCTCAGGTTGTCGTAGAAACGGGTTTCAAGCGGTGGCAAAACGGGCCCCTCCCGACTTCCCGTGTCCACACCAGAGGCCTTCTGGGTAACTGAAGCCAATGAGCAGCGACCTAAACGTTTCCCTCTTTTGCAGAAAGATCTGCCGAAACTGCAAATGTGGCCTCACGGAGCACAACGTGCAGATGAACTCGGAGGAGAACAAGAAGGTGGGCAAGCTGTTCGAGGACACCAAGTACACCGGCCTCATCGCCAAGCTGAAGACGGACGGCATCCCCAGCTACAACGGCACCATGGTGACCATCACCCTGCCCAGCTCCAGCACCGCCTACGCCGTGCCGCCGAGCGCCTCCTCCGCCGAGGGGCCTCCGCCGGGCGCCGCGGGGTCGGCTACGCCCGCTGGGGGGGCCGCGGGATCGCCGATGGGCGCCACTCGGCCTTGGGCTCAGGCTCTTCCTGAGGGTCATCCTCAAGGTCATCCTCAGGGTCACCCTCAGGGTCACCCTCAAGGTCAGCCCGAGGGGCATCGGGTACCAGCCGGCCCCGCACCCGTCAAGGCCAACAGAGTGCCGGTTGCTGTCGGCGCCACGTCGGCCAATTTGGTGCCGGTCACCAAAGACGTGCCGATGAAGACCGTCACCTATGAGTGGGCGCCGCCCGTAGCCAATAAGTATCTGGTAAGAGTTCAAAGCATTGCTAGAATGAAAGCGTTTGAATTACATATATATTTAGATATTTGTGGTTAAATGTTGTGTATATTTTCATTGCATTGTGACGGCAATTAAAGGATATTACAGGAAATCGACGTAGATGCATTAAAACGGTTTTACGTTTTTTTCGGATCTGTTACTCCTAAAGGGCATTATGATACAGTTTAAGTTTTTTTTTTTAATGATTTGGTTCTAATAATAATGCATTATGAGCTTTCTTCGTATTACCGATATCCTGCTTTGAGTTCCGAAGAGAAGGTTCTGCTCGTTTAGTCTAGCTCTGCATCTGCTGGACCCTTGTTTTGTCTCTCATCGCCACAAGCCCTTGGTTTCGTCTCGCCGTCCCAAACGGTTTCTCCCTCTCTGACCTGCAGGCGGTGCGTTACATCGAGCTGCTCCCAGCCGAGAAGCGCCCGGTGGCCGGTACGGAGGGAGCCGCCTACCGCCGGCAGCAGATGGCCCGCCAGCTGCCCGAGCACGACCAGGACCCGTCCAAGTGCCACGAGCTGAGCCCCGCCGAGGTCAAGCAGATGCAGCAGTTTGTCCGCAAGTACAAGGACGAGGCCCTGGGGGTCGCCGACGTCATGCTGCCCGAGGAGATGGCGCTGGCTCAGGCTGGAGGGCAGGGAGGACCTGGCGTCGGGGCCGGAGGAGCAGGGTACGGACCGGGTGCCGGGGCTAAAGCGGGTGCCGGTTCCGGCCCGGGGGCTGCGGGCGCTGGTTTCGGTCCTGTGGCAGGTGCCGGTTCCGGCCCGGGGGCTGCGAGCGCTGGTTTCGGTCCTGTGGCAGGTGCTGGTTCCGGCCCGGGGGCTGCGGGCGCTGGTTTCGGACCTGTGGCAGGTGCCGGTTCCGGCCCCGGGGCTGCGGGCGCTGGTTTGGGACCTGTGGCAGGTGCCGGAGGTGGTGCTGGAGGAGCAGGACCCCTCTCAGCAGGAGCCGTGGGTACGGCTGCCACTGCTGGAGCCGTGGGGGTCGCCCCTGGAGCTCCACAAGCTGGACTGCCACAACGGACCTTCGTAAGCAGCCTCTCACCTGTTCACCTGCACGTTATCGCCAGAGTAGCTGGTTTAAGTTATTATTTCAACAACTTCCATATATTTGGATACTGATACGGCAAAAAACTGTAAGGCACTTACAGTAGTAACTATCACTGCTTAAAATAACTTCTACTCACATATATGTACAATTCTAAAATATTGTGAATTATGATTGTGGGTTAAAAATGTATGACGCATTATGAAATAAGCAATATGAAATGCTTTAAAATGTGATTATGGCCATAAGTAACATTGGGGTGTTTACGAGAGCTGATACTATACAGTTCAAAATGCATATTACAACACATTATTATTATATTAAGTATGTTTATGAATAATTACAGCCTTGAAATGAAGCAGTTTATAAGTGCAGAGCCTTGTCACAGATTTAGGCCCCTTTCAGACGATCGTGTTGTCTGTTGTTTGGTGATTGTAAAGTAGATCCTCCAGTTCCCACAATGCATTAGTGTCAGTAATGATTAAACCGGACACTAGGTGGAGCCTTGTGACCAGCCTTCAGTGAGTCACAGCTTCACATTGGCTCCATGTGCAGCCAGTTTCTTCTTCACAACAACAACTTTACTTTGTATTTACTTATCGCTGCATTACCGTAACTCCACCATGTTGAATAATAACACCAGTTTTTATGAGCATGCCGTTGGAATGGAAGGATATTTGCATTTGTGTCGACCGAGTGGAAGCGGCATCTTTTTCAGGATTTGACAGTTTAGCACTTTAAAGTACAAAATAATTACACTTCAGGAACTCACTTTGCACTTTTTATTTTAAAAGAATTCTTTATACATTTGACCAAATCCCTGATAAATGAAAGCTCCTCCTCCTCCTCCTCCATCTCCCACAGTCGTGCCATCACTGCCAGCTGCCGATGCGTCTGGGCGAGCCGGCCGTCTACGCCGAGCGGGCCGGCTACGACAAGATGTGGCACCCGGCCTGCTTCGTGTGCTGCACCTGCCAGGAGCTGCTGGTGGACATGATCTACTTCTGGAAGAAGGGAAAGCTCTTCTGCGGACGCCACTACGGAGACAGCGAGAAGCCGCGCTGCGGCGGCTGCGACGAGGTGAGGGCGGACGATGCGTCGATTAAATTGATTAGTCATAACCGTCGTCGTTTTCCACACCTGGGGTCTCTCCACAGCTGATCTTCAGTCACGAGTACACGCAGGCCGAGGGCCAGAACTGGCACCTGAAGCACTTCTGCTGCTTCGAGTGCGACTGCATCCTCGCCGGAGAGACGTACGTGATGGAGAGCGACAAGCCCGTCTGCCAGCCGTGCTACATGAGGAGCTACGCCGTGGTGAGCCGCCGCCGTTCCCCTCGCACTCATCCGAACCCGCCGTTATTGGGGTCTCCCCCGTTGACGCCGCCGCGTCTCTCCCCGTCTCTCCCAGAAATGCGCCGCCTGCCGGGAGCCGGTGGAGCCCGAGGCCCAGAGGGTCTCCTACGGCGAGCACCACTGGCACGCCGAGCCGCAGTGCTTCAAGTGCTCCGGCTGCTCCAAGTGCCTGGTGGGGCAGCGCTTCATGGCGGCGCAGGGCTTCCTGTTCTGCTCCGTGGAGTGCAAGAAGAAGGAGAAGACGGCGGCGTGAGAGAGAAACCGGACGACTTCCCCCTCCCCCCCCCCCCCCCCTCAGAGTGCCTGACGCGTCTAATACCGAGACGTTTAACCATTGCACTGTGTTTTCTTACTGATGAGATTAAGGTTGTGTTTTTTTTCTACTCTTATAATGTGCCACCTTTTTTTTTACTTCCTGAAAGCAGCAACTGAGTCTCCTCTATGCAGCAACATCAGAAATGAACCCACATCATTGTACTGATAGTGGTTTCATTGAGAGATTTGAAGTCATCTCGACACTGATAAAACATTGAGTTGTTGCACATCTTCCAATGAGGTGTGTGAGAGTGTTTTAAGGGAAAAACCAATGTAATAAACGTCTACTGTAGTCCATCATGACAGAAGTGTGACTGTGGATAAACCATGTGCATGAAGATGTGGATTATTGTGACTTTGATTTCATTAGCTTTTCTCTAATGATCTGCTAAGTGAACCAGACAGTCATCATCCACAGAATATTCCGCCTCATGACCTTTGACTGCTCGTGTTTGGCTCTCCATTAGCTGCCACAAAGCGGGTCTGATATTGAATTGTATCATTAGAAATCAAGTGTTTATCATGTATCTGTATTAATAGAAAGTGAGAACGTTGAGGTATGAAAATGTTTCATCCTCTTGGATCATCTCAACGTGTCCTGATGGGTTCAAACTGTATGATTGTAATAAAAGAATGTTGCCACGATGCTCCGTGACCCTCTGTTCCATCCAACAAACTGCTCCTTAAAGTGATTACCCATCAATTGATACAACTTTCATTGTATCCCCCCCCCCCCCCCCCCCCCAGCCTGGTCTCTTGTAGTCGTTGAAGGTGTGGCGGCCCGTCTCGTAGGGTCATGGAAAACTATGACCCCCCCTACTTCACTGACATTTTTCGGGTGTTTTGGCCCCCACGCTGAGGCTGTGTCAACCCCCGCCTTCTCTAACGCCCAGCAGGGGGCGACTCTTGTTTTCTGATAGAGAAAACGACTCCTGATTGGTTGACGCGTCGCCTGCCCCCCCCCCCCCCCCCCCCCTTTTTTTTATCTGCTGTCACGCTCTGATGGGAACTGTTCAGCGGCCCCCGACCTTGATGGAAAAACCACCTCGGCGGGGGCTGGTGTTTTCGTCCACCGCGTGGAAACGGTGCACAATTCAAGGAAGCTCCGTCCCTGAGCAGCCCCATTGTCTCACGTGGCAGCGGGCCCAAAGCCCGGGCTGCTGCTTCCCCTCCGCCGAACCACGACTCTGCCCCGACCCCATGTGACCGAAAACCCCGTCGGCAGCCTCCGACATTCCGCCGATTTGGTTCGGTCGCCTGCAAGCGACTTGAAATGAGAGTTTGAACCCCTGCAGAGACGGGCGAGGTCGCCTGAGCGCCGGTGTGAATTTACATGGGATTTGTTTCATGCTCGGATTTGCATCGTGCTGCAGTTTAACAAGTGAAATTTGCATCGGCAACCCCATTTTATTGTTTGTTTGTTTTTTTTTCATTTTGTGTGCGATGGCCCTTTGTGTGTAGTTTAAAACTGGTTCTGACAGTAAAAGCTTCCACAGCGTGGTGTTGCTTCCTGCCGCCTCCCCGTTGAAAGATGCAACCGTCGGGGATGAGTGCAGATCATCTCAGGCTCACATTCTTCATCTCCTAACCGGTCATTAGACGCAACGTAAGACTATGCGTCAGCTACTCGAAGATGCATCGTGATTGCGTACCTGCAACGGCAGAAACACCAGAGAGAGCCGTCCAGGCATGCAAAGGGGGGGTCGTTTTTGACGTCATCGCTTCGACATGAGACCAGGACAGAGACCTTTCCGCCTCGTTCTCGTCCTCAGAAACTATTTGTGTTTTGCTTGGATCAAAATGTTGGAATGAGACGAGGTGTTCACACCCTCCGGGGCCTAAGAAGTAGAAGGAGCACGCCTGGTAGCTCGTTCATCATCCAGGTTCAACGGGGATGTGAGAAACACCTCACGTGGACCTGTGTGTCCTCCTGGAGGAGGCCTGGTGTTGCAGCGAACATGTCCAGTGAGACATGGAGATGTTCTGTGGGCCGAGGGACAAAGATCCTTTTGTTCATGAAGGAATCACACGCGTTACCTTGGATTCCATTTGGTTTTACTTCACCATGAGGTAATACTTTTCATCCAACCAAACAGATTTAATCCTTCATTATTCATCAAAATATTTTAATGCCAAACATTCCATTGACTTCCATTACTGTTGGTGACCATCTTGCCAGGAGATCACACCAGCCACGAGGCCAAATCAGACCTTCTACCTTTCCACCGCGCCTTTCAAACTCCACCCAACATCAAACTGCTTTCATGTCTTTCATGGTCAAGTTCCAGCGGTTCTTTCTGCTCATCTTCATCCATCTTCCAGATCTCCTCGATCCTCTTCATCATCCCTCCCCCTTAGCTGTAGTTTCTCCCTCACGTGTACCATGAGTCGACTCCTCCTCGTACGCCTCCGTGTGCGAGGTGCTCTGCTGGATCCTTATCTGCTCCTCCCTGTCCACAATCTCCCCTTCTAGATCCTTCTTCACCCAGTGTCAAGACCTTAGTGGAGAGCTTTCAATTATAGTAGCCCCCCCCCCCTCCCCCAGAGTTATGTTGAGAGATATGTTGTATGTTATCAGATGGAGAAATGTTTTAGAAAAAAGTTCCAAATATTTGGTCTAAAAAAGTCATGGAAATAAAAGTAAAGAAATATTAGGAAAAGAAATATGTTTTGACAACATCCATTCTACATCTATTCTACATCTATTCTACATCCATTCTACATCTATTCTACATCCATTCTACATATATTCTACATCTATTCTACATCTATTCTATATCTATTCTACATCCATTCTACATCTATTCTACATCTATTCTACATCCATTCTACATCTATTCTACATCCATTCTACATCTATTCTACATCCATTCTACATCCATTCTACATCTATTCTACATCCATTCTACATCTATTCTACATCCATTCTACATCTATTCTACATCTATTCTACATCCATTCTACATCTATTCTACATCTATTCTACATCCATTCTACATCCATTCTACATCTATTCTACATCTATTCTACATCCATTCTACATCTATTCTACATCCATTCTACATCTATTCTACATCCATTCTACATATATTCTACATCTATTCTACATCCATTCTACATCTATTCTACATCTATTCTACATCAATTCTACATCCATTCTACATCTATTCTACATCTATTCTACATCCATTCTACATCCATTCTACATCTATTCTACATCCATTCTTCATCCATTCTTCATCCATTCTACATCTATTCTACATCTATTCTACATCCATTCTTCATCCATTCTACATCCATTCTACATCTATTCTACATCCATTCTACATCTATTCTACATCTATTCTACATCCATTCTACATCTATTCTACATCCATTCTACATCTATTCTACATCCATTCTACATCTATTCTACATCCATTCTACATCTATTCTACATCTATTCTACATCCATTCTACATCCATTCTACATCTATTCTACATCTATTCTACATCCATTCTACATCTATTCTACATCTATTCTACATCCATTCTACATCTATTCTACATCCATTCTACATCTATTCTACATCCATTCTACATCCATTCTACATCTATTCTACATCCATTCTACATCCATTCTACATCTATTCTACATCTATTCTACATCCATTCTACATCTATTCTACATCCATTCTACATCTATTCTACATCCATTCTACATCTATTCTACATCTATTCTACATCCATTCTACATCTATTCTACATCCATTCTACATCCATTCTACATCTATTCTACATCTATTCTACATCCATTCTACATCTATTCTACATCCATTCTACATCTATTCTACATCCATTCTACATATATTCTACATCTATTCTACATCCATTCTACATCTATTCTACATCAATTCTACATCCATTCTACATATATTCTACATCTATTCTACATCCATTCTACATCTATTCTACATCAATTCTACATCCATTCTACATCTATTCTACATCTATTCTACATCCATTCTACATCCATTCTACATCTATTCTACATCCATTCTTCATCCATTCTTCATCCATTCTACATCTATTCTACATCTATTCTACATCCATTCTTCATCCATTCTACATCCATTCTACATCTATTCTACATCTATTCTACATCTATTCTACATCCATTCTACATCCATTCTACATCTATTCTACATCTATTCTTCATCCATTCTTCATTCACTCTGTGCTTTGGTTTCATGACGTTCTGGTCCTTGTAAAAGCATGTTCAGCTCCTCCAATGTCCCGGGTGTCCTACATCAGTAAGGTCCACTGATCTTGAGTTACTTCATTGGACCTTGACACGGAGGTAAAGGCGGATTCACGCCGTATTTACAGAGAGCTTCATGTTGACAATAACCGATCCTCACTGGGATCAACAGTGTTTTATTGACTTCAACCTGCTCCATATTGACTTTGGGTCTCCATGGTTACTATTTGCATTGCATGATATTTAGACCAGACTCTGCCTTACAGATGGCACTATTTGTTTCATTTAAACGTGCTGGCGCCGTTACAAACAGCGTCCAGTCACCTGAAATGTGAGTTCACACATCTTTTTATCTTTCCCTCGCTTTAATCAAACTGTGGGTTTACTACTTCAGAGTCCTCCAGACAACTGACGTCTCATGTGACCTTAGCATGTTGTAAAGCAGGGTGTATGTGATCCTGGAGAGATGGAGTTGCTACGGAAACTATTTGGACAAAGTGTTGACACACCTGACTGGACTAAAGTAAACGACTGCATTAGATACGTATCACGATTTTATCTCAGAAACAACCATGTAATGTGGTACTTACTGCTTACTTAACAGAAAGATGTACCCTCAGAACTCAAGACTCAAGTTAAATTCAACGAAATAGATTAAACCTGCAGAAACTGCATAGTTGCATCTGGTTTCTAAACATCCAACTAAAAAGTAACATCGTTCCAACACCACAAAGAACTATTTACAGTGTGATGCTGTACAGAGGTTTAGTGAAGTCATAATCACCTCTCTACTGTGTGCGTCCACACAGCCATCGCCGTGGCTACCACCAAACATCCCTGTTTAGGTTTCCCTTTTCCTGCCATTGTCCAACTCACTCTTCCTCTTTTCAATGGAAAGAAAGAAAGAAAAAAAAGCTGCAGCCCGAATTCTGAGCGAAGTAATTAGTGCTGCACTCAAGGTTAAAGTAAGAAACGATGACAAGATGACGCTGGTACTCTGCTGTGTCCTGATTAGAGGACACGAAGCTAAATAAAGCTTTTAAAGCTGTATTTGAAGACCAATATCTGTATTTGTTCCACAGCGACTGTACAAATTCCACTGTGTTTGTCGCCAACTGTTTCCTAAACACTAAATATCAGTGTGGACTTTGATGAATGTTTGATGACATCATCCTGCGAACAAAGGGGGCAGTATCGGACCCTGAATGCATCACTGCTTCATGCGCGTGACTCGTTTCACCCTCAGCACGAAATTCACCTCAAAACTGAGTTGAGTTGAGGGACACAACGCAGCTGTCAATCATGAAGTAGCCCCGCCCTAAAGCATCCCCTGCTTTATGGTCCGTTTGACGCATCGCTCACTGAGTGACCAACGTGAGGTCTCAGTCTGAGGGCAACGCCGGCAGGTGCGACAGCCGAGCGGAAGCTGTGGAAACACCTGTCGTTAAAGAGGTCAGCGTGAAGTAAGCCCTCCCACCGTGTCCTCCATCACATACCGTGGGCGCTTACTTGCATCCCAGCAGCACAAATAAATGCTTCTGTGTGTGTGTGTGTGTGTGTGTGTGTGTGTGTGTGTGTGTGTCAGGATGAACTTCTCTTGGATTGGTCTTTTTTTTTATGGATACCATCTGGTTTTAATGAGGGGATTCCACTGCTGTGCCAGGCAGGGCAGAACAGATCAGTGGAAAAATCCTCCACAGAGACTCTGAACTCATGACATGGAACAGCTCTCTGATACCGACGAGGTGTGTGTGTGTGTGTGTGCGTGTGAGTGTGTGTGTGTGTGTGGGAGTTGAGCTGACATAGCGATGTCTCTCTCTGAACAAACACAGATTAACCTACTGACCCGCATTTGTGAAGTCGAGACCCTTTTGACATCATTAGAGGAAGAAAAAACACTGACACGTGTGTGCGAGCCCAGAACGATGTGTTCTCGATTAAGTCATTAAGTTATTAAAACGGGACATTTGGGAAAGATTTGAAAATATGGGGAAATGCTCGCTGGATAAAGTTATATCATTAGTTATACCCTTATGTGTCCCAACGATGTAACTGTTTCTATGGATACGCTGCTTCGTCATTTCCACGCGGCGCAGCACGTCGGCTTTGAGGAGGAAACCTCTCATTCCAGACCTACACCCCCCCCCCCCCCCCCCCCCCCCCCACGCGCCTCTTTGACCTCCACTCTCTCCCCTCTTACTTGTTCCCATCAACAATGGATCCCTCCTTCCACCTCTCAGGGTGCTGCCATCACTCCCTCCTCATGCTAAGGACAGATAAGTAGAGGCCTTCTGTGCTGTAGCTGGAGGAGAAACTCCTCCCATGAGTTTAGGAGCCCGTTAATGTCGGAGTGCAGGAATGCGAGGCGGCCTTGTATGGTCATGAGAACGGGCCGCTGCTTCTCTTTGAGGCTCCGGGCGGGTTCTGGAGATGGAAGAGGCGTCAGTGACTTTTCAAAATAAACTTCCATATTTAAACAAAAGAAGCCTAATGCAAAGTCCATTATAGGAAAACAGACATTTCCTTAAAGATTGCACCGTTTTCTTCTTCGTGATGCATCAACAATTAACAATTAACAAGGAGGATGGGGCTGGTTTACCGTTGGTTCCGACCGAGGGAACAGTCAGAACGGATCCAAACGGCCACCAGAATAAAGTCCCGACTGCAGCAGCATTCAGACGTCACAGATGTACGAGAAGAAAATAGCGTCAATGGCCACCGCAGTTGTTTCCATGGCAACAGTGGTCAACAGGCGCCAGAACATGTAAACTGTAGTAAACACACACACACGTGAGCCTGGAGAAAAGAAGAAGGCAAGAACGCACACGAGCCACACAAACAGTCCCTTTGTCTCAGTAACACGTGTGAGTCATCAATGCTTCAACAGATCCACAAGTATCACTCCTGACCCAGAGAGTGTGTGTGTGTGTGTGTCCTGCAGGCCCGGGTGGTCTGACGGGACGGTGTGAGATCTGTCAAAGATCATCCTGTGTCTTTCTGCGTCTCCTCGCTGCAGGAGCTGGGCCTTCGGGGAATGTGTCTGCAGTTCGGGTCCTTGCAGACCTGATGAGTCATGTTTCTCCTGCAGCTCCTGCACACATCGCAAACACTGCAAACAAGCACCGAGTGCAGAAACATTAACCACCAGAGAAGCCCAATGCAACTCAAACTCAGTGACTTTCCAAACCTGTGTGCTATGACTGCTCCAATGTTTAGAGGCAAGAAGAAGTATGCACTCGTTTGATGTAGAAACCCAGCGTGAAACGTCGGTCTCTGACCTTTGACCTCGTGCAGTCTTAAAAAAGGGAGACAATGCTTCACAGATGAGACCTTGATAAACTTTGTCACTCTGGGAGCTGTAGATATCCTGCAGAGCCCTGAGGACCGGCTCGTCCTCTTGGCATGAGGCGCGGGGGCCCGTGGAAGAGGTCGAGGTTCCGTGATTACACGATGCGGACGTGATCCGGAGGCGTCGTCGTCCCGTCGAGATGGTCGACTTGTTTAAACACTGCGAGACTTTTCCCGCCTGGGTCCGACGGCTGCTTGTGTTTGTTGGTGAGCCGGTCGATACTTGTCGAAAGAATGTCTTCATGGGAATGTTGTTATTGCACACTGTGGCCTTTCCTTCCAAAGGGAGAAAAAACAAAGACCCGAAGCCACATCGACGATGACCTTTGACCTCCAATGAGCAGCGTGCAAGTGGACGCTAGGAGGAGACTTCAGGGATGCTGCTTTGTGCTCTATTGCCCGTGATGATGGAGGTTTGTTATCTATTCTCAGCATGCCTCTCACATTCACGTCTCCTACGTGATGTCATCTGGACCAACCTGCTCCGCCACATCCTGACCCCGGCTGACCCCGGCTGACCCCGGCTGACCCCGGCACCGCGAGAGGGCCATTGCTGCAGGAGGTGCTGGGCCGCCTTCGATGCGTCAAACCGGGTTTGTTAGCTTCTTATGCTATGTTACTATTGATTATTAGCTTGGTTGTGGACTCTTTCTGGTCCTTGATCACTAAAGCTGTAAATAAAAGTTTCCTCACAAACGGCCTGTGGTGCTGACGTGGAGCGCAGATGGGCTTTGAGGCGCTGACTGGGGTCATGTGTTACCCAGTCAGCCGTCTAGACGGACGGACGGGGCTCCGTTTAACCCCCCCCCCCCCAAAACCAAACAGGCGTCTATTGAGCCTGCCAAGCACACTTTCCACAAAGTCCAGTCGGCGTGAGGATCGGACTCAATTATAGCCGGCGAGGCGTGACAGCGCCGCTTCAGTGGCGTGACGTCGTGAACGCACAAAGATGAAGTCATTTAGGATTTCCACTCTTTGCGGGGGGGGTGGGAGGGGGGAATTACTGCCACGCTTCTGCTGCGTCCCCAAGAGCTGTGGTTTCTTCATGTGATCATTCATGTGACACAGTGGACTCAGAGATGGCTTTGAAAGCATCATTCATTCACACAAACAGAACATCGTCAGTACCAAAGAGGTCAACCCTGTCACCGGGTTCCCCCCTCCCCCCCCCCCCCCCCCCCCCCCACGTCTCCAGGTGGTACTGTGTGTGCTCATCAGACTCATCTGAAACTTCTGAAACACGTCATAAGGAACCCGAAGCTGCACTTTGGTTGTCTTTGTCTTCTTTAAGAGACGCGTCCACTAAAACACATTTTACCTAATTTACCAGGAATAATTTGCCTTTGGATTAAAAAACACATAAATGATTGTGTCTTCTTATGCAGCATATTTTGAGGAGAAGCACAAAACCAGCACCGAAACAAATGAGCCGGCCCACCCCCCCCCGAGTTGTTCCCACGATGTTCGGCGTCCTGTGTGGGACTGATGGTGAAGGCCCCCGACCATCCGTCTTCTACCAGGACGCACCAACAGGAGCCCCACTGTTTCTACACGGCTGACCCCCCCCCCACTTCCCAAACAATCCGCCCCCCCCCCCCCCTGGCCGCCATAAATCGTGCGTGCTCACAATGCCCAGCGCCATGGAGCCGGGGAAGGAATGAGCGCTGTTCTGCTGATGTGAAACACAAAAGCGATCAGGGACATTGTGGTACCAGTCTGGAGGCTCCAGAGGCAGGAGGAGAACTTCTGGCCTGTTTGCACACTCTGGATCATCAAGGTCCGAAGGCAATATGTTCAGTCGCCTCCAATTGAAAAGGGAAAGGAATCGAGTGACAGTTCCACAAAGACTGGTCAAGACCTTATGGTTTGACATATGGTTACAGGAAGGCAATGCTTTTCATTTCCTATTCTCTGCACTTATGCAAAAGAAAGAAAGAGACTTTAACTTCCAGAAGAGGTCCAGAGGTTTGGAGGAACATTCAGGGAACGAGGAGGCCAACTGGGGACAGTGGGCAGCACTTATGAACACGAGCGAAACAACATTCACCCAGTAAACAAATTCATTAGAGACGAGGACCGATCTGGGCCTGAGGCCAGCTGCCCCCCCCCCCCCCCCCTGACAGAAGGCCCAGACCACATGTGGGACATGTGAACATCTGATGGCGCCACATCGCAACGCCGGTTTTTAACCTGCGTCTCTCCTGGACATCTGACATCCACACATCTTTATCTGGAGTTATTAGCCAATGTTCCCACCCATCCTTAAATATTATGACTCAATCACTTGGTTGCAGATGGACCTCTTGGTGTAACCGACTCTACCTGCTTTAGACAATACAAAGTTGGATGGTTGAAAATGTACAGTACCAGTCAAAAGTTTGGACACAGGTACCGTATACGTACATATATGAAGCTCAAAACAAAAGGCCCGTTAGACCCCTGGGACACACATTGTTTTCAGGCCCGTCTCATCACATCCAATTGTCTTTTAAGGAATTCATGACACAGTTTCCTCAGAGGCGGCGTAGTTCACGCCTCCCGGGATCATTTCCCCCATCTTGTTTTGACATTCCCCACCTTGATTGTGGGAGTCCTTTCTACGACTCCTCCCCCCCCCCCCGCCCTCCTCTTTAGTGGTGACAATACACGGAAGAAGCCAGCTGGGGCCTTTTTGAGTCTCTCTGGAGTATCGTTTCCACGGCTCCAAAACAACGGGCGTCACTTCCTGTCGCTGCCACTGGGGACAAAGTGAGCCGGGGGGGGGGGGGGGGGGGGGGTGGGCGAGGGCGGCTGCCTGTGACCAACAGGCCGAGGAATCCCCACCCCTCCCCCCATCTACCTGCCCCCCCTCTCCCGCTCGGCCGACACGTGGGGATCTCTGAGCCCATCGACCGCCTCCATGGCGAGTGTGTGTGAGGCCCCTCTGAATGCGTGTGTGTGTGTGTGCGTGTGTGTGTGGTGAGAGGCTTTGGAAGGAATTCCATGGGATGATGGGGTTTCCCTGTCAGGCTTTTGACGGACTACGGAACTCCGTCACACGGAGGACGTCCTTCCTGCTGACCGTGTCAGATGATTCTGAATGGAAACAAATCAGCGTTGTCATATAACGTTGCATTTTGGCCCTTTTTGGTGAGCTGGGTTTATTTGTATCACACAGACCCGCCGTGTGTGCATCTGTGTGTGTGTCCACAGATGACCTTTCACCCGGAGCCCCTCGGCCTGATTCTTGCCTCATCAGAACACGAGTCAGCCATGTTGACCCAGAGTGGTAAGTCACCCCCACCCCCCCCCACCCACCCCCCGCCTGCACTTATGTGACCTCCTTACCGCTGTTGTCATGGCAGCTTTGTGTTGTCATAGCAACCCGCTGCTAAAAGTAACAAATGCAGGAAAAAGGGAAGACAGCGGTGTTGACAGAGGAGTGTCTGTGGCAGGAGGTCACATGTGTGTGTGTGTGTGTGTGTGTGTGTCGGGGGGTGATTAGCAAACCTTTGTGTTATGGTCTACATTGCGTGCCAGACATACACTTTGGTGTCTGTCCTCTTTGGGTTGTGTGTGTGTGTGTGTGTGTGTGTGTGTGTGTGTGTGTGTGTGTGTGTGTGTGAAGCTGGAGGCCTCGTGGTTCCACACTTCCTGTGACCAGCGTCACCAGAGAAGAAGTAACACGCGACGACTTCCCCCAAATGTGGTGGCCTTCAGGTGCAGCTCCTCCACCTCCTTCCTCCGTCACGGTGAGGAACCCTCCTGGATCTCCACGTGTCGCACATCGCTGTGTTCTGAATTCTGCACAAGGAGAAAAGAAAAAAAAAACACACTTCTGCCAAGAGGAAGAAGGGAACTCTGTTTTTTCAAAGGCAAGACTGAGTCACCAGAACGGACGAACACCAGAGGGGGAAAAATGCGTTTCTTCTCTCACCGAAAGAGCGGAGGAGAGGGAAGGAGTGAAGGGAGGAACGTAACGTACGAGTCGGATGACAGGGACGTGAGAAGGAGACAAAGCTACCAGACAAAGGAGGAAGGAGAGAGTGAGCAGGATTAGAGGAAGCAGATTACTTCTTCCATCATAACCACATCTCTCCTACCTCAAGACTTCATGGCTGTGGAGCCCCTCTTTGCAGCTGCTTTGATTTAGTCTTCTTTTGTTTATCTTTTGTCTCTTTTTAGTGACGGTGTCTCTTTGCAGTTGTCCATGATCATTTTGCCCTTTATTGCCTGCACGTCCATGTTGGGAACTGACGAACAGAGACATTGATGATAATGCCAGCGGCCTCCCGGCGCTCCTGTTTCTCTGCATTTACCGCGCGGCGACACCCCCCCCCAGGCACCGAGTTTTAAAGCTGCGTGTTTATGTCGCATGTCAAAAACCCGTAACTTCACCTGAACGCCTGCGTCCCGATAACCGAGCCACCCAGACAGGTGAGCAACAAGAGAGGCAGTGTGTGGATCTACTGCCTCCTCCCCCCCCGCTCAATGTGTGTCTAAGTGGGTGTTTGTGTGTGTTTTATTATCGTATCCAAGGCAAAGCCTCTAAGTTTCCATCCTCCTCCTCCTCCTCCTCCTCCTCCTCCTCCTCCCTTTCCTCCTCCTTCTTTGGAGCGGCAATTTCCTGAACCGAGGCCAGGAAACTCTGCGTCGGTCGGGCGGTCGGGCCGAGAGGCAGAGGGGATTGTGGGAAGTAGAGGGGGGGGGGGGGGGTGAGGGAGGCTTTATTTAGACACTTTCTGCAGCTACTTTGCTGACGAATACGAGCAAAGGGGACGTTTGGACACAGACAGGAGATTCCTGTTCTTGCTGGGTTGCAAAGGGGAGAAATGTGTGAAGAGGTGACGGAGGACAACAAGTCAATCAAGTACAGGGTCAGATTGACCAATGGGGGGGGTCATTGGTGTCCGTCAGCCACCCAGAGGTGAATGAGAACATCTGTCCCACCGCCTCCTGTCAGTCATTGGTTCAGGTTGTAGCTCTGGTTTGGTCTCCACCGTCTCCTGACTTGTCCTGACCCCTGACCCCTGACCCCTGGCTGCTTCTTCGTGCACCGGGGTAAATGGGCCTTGTGAGTTTCTCAAGGCCCATTTCCGTCCCTCTGGGACGAGCAGGTGGCTCCCCGGGCAGGACGGGGGACGTCCCCTCGGCTTCATCGAAGCTTTCCTTCTGAGATCCGTGTTTTAATAAAAGGGCGACCGGGGGCCTGAGGGGCCGCGATAATGTTTCACATTCAGCTGCACAAAGAGAACTAATCTCACGCTTGTGATGCCAAAAGTGCTCGCAGGTACAAGTGCACCCTCCAGCGCACATGGGCCCGCTTCCCATTGGCTCCTTATCTTCCATACGCCGCTTCCTGAGTGGAATGTGGAGGAAGGCTTGTCTCACTCAGGCACAATGTTGACATCCCTGTGTGTGTGTGTGTGTGAGATTCCTCCTGAGTGACCTCATCGGGGACTCGGTGTGGTTTTAACTGAACCACCTGGCTGGTGCAGGGCAGTGAGTGAACTTGTTAGTGCTCAGCGCTCATCAGGTCACGAGCACGGTAACCACCTACTGCACAGTAGAAGTAACCATGTCATTGTGGCCTCAGCCGTTCATTTCTAAAGCATCCCCCGGTTCAAGGTCTGTTTGACTCTGAGTGGACCATCATTTACTAAATGAAGACTAGAAACTAGAATAGAGTCCTTTTCTCATAGACTTCTATGCAATGTGAGCAGGGGGCGTCTCCTCTGGTGCGTCGGTGTTACTGAAGCACCAAAACCCCCGGAAACGGACAATATTGTTCCAAAGACGCCGTGATTGTGGGAGAACATTAAAAAAAAAAAACCCGGCTCACAGTATCTTCACTGAAAGGTCTGTGGATTCTCTCTCTCTCTCTCTCTGTCTCTCTCTCTGTCTCTGTCTCTCTCTCTCTCTCTCTGTGTCTCTGTGAAAGTTTATACGAGACAAGTGAAGACATCTCCACTAAAAATAGAAGAGTTGAAAAAAAGGAAAGCCTCTCTCACACACGATTTGGAGTAGAAGGGAGTCTGTGTGACGAATGCATGAGAAATGTCTGCTATAAAAGGAGCTGAATGTTTTATCTTAGAATGTGATAATCGTTTGTGAATAATGACCCACAGCTGTGATCTGTCTTTCTATGTCGGTACGTGAGTTTAATAAAACACTGTTTTAATTTCACTGTCATTAATGTTCATTTCCTCTATGTTTGCTAATCAGTGGAGTTCAAAGTTCAATAAAAGCCTGCCAAGATGAATTTGCTTCTGCCCCCCCTCCTCATTTTCCTCACTGGGTTGGGCCTTGGACCGGCGAGCCCTTCCTCCCACGCAGGAGGACACGTGTGGTCAGATATCTGCAGCGTTCTCTCACACCCCCCCCCCCCCCCCCCCCCAAGGAGATAAAGGCAGGTTTACACGCCAGTTTCAAGTCGTTGTTCATATTGAACTTTCAGTGATTCACTCAAAAATGGTGGCAGATTGTCTTCAGACACAAAACTGGGCTCCTGGTGGAGGGAGCACAGCGACTCCTTCCTCCTCCCCCAGGTGGAAACAGCCCCAAAAATATATATAAAAAAGGGGGCGCTTTGTCACGAAGGTGAGCGGAGGGGGCAGAAGGGGGGGCAGGAGGGGGGAGGAGGGAGCAACAGAGCGGCCTGTGTGTGGGCTGGTGGGCGAGAGAGAGGCTTCAGACGTAATCACGGGCTGATGGCGAAGGGAAGCCCTCGGAGCGGCGAGGGGGAGGCGGCCTGTGACGCTGAAAAAAGGGGGACGTTCTGTCGGCCGCGCACAGCCACCAGCCCGACCCCCCCCCCCGAGGGAGGTCTTTGATTTGGAGTAAACGGGAGACGGATTCTCCACCTCGTCGTGGTACCGTGGCAACCCGCATTTCAGAAACACCAAACACAGTACAAGCACTTTCAGTCAGACGGGAATCGCTCTGCTTGAAACCTCCAACGAGGGGGGGGGGGGGGGGGGGGGGGGGTTCCACTGTGTGTAAAGTGTTGACAGCATGAAAAGTGGGAATGAAGCCTTTTTGTGAACATCTCAGAAGTTATTGGGCTCTGAAAGAAGTGGAGAGCGAGTGTGTGTGTGTGTGTGTGTGTGTGTGTGTGTGTGTGTGTGTGTGTGTGTGTGTGTGTGTGTGTGTGTGGACCGGGCAGCGTTCTCCGTCTTGAGGGGGGGAAACATTTTGCCACTAAGTAGCATCATTAAAAACCGAGGATTTGCCCGTTAAAAGAAGGCTTTGTGCCGCTTGGAGAGCCGTCCAGCTGTGGCCATTTTGTGTGAAAGCATCATTCACGTCCCGGGCTGAGAGTTCTGTGGAAAACTACCATAGAGGCAATGAGTGTGTGTGCGTGTGTGTGTATGTGTGTGTGTGTGTGTGTGTGTGTGTGTGTGACTCCGCTCAGTTCGACACACCCTCCGTGTGTGCGTCAGGTGTGGAAGCAGCTCAGGAATGAGGAGAGTGGGAGAAGAATGTCCGTTATCGGCTGCATCACATGTTCAATCACATGTTCAATCACATGTTCAATCACATGTTCACATCTCCTCCGGCCCACTGACACACAGAAGCTCTCTGTATCCGCTCCCTTTATTATCACCATGGCAACAATGGTGGTCACAGTGGCAACACAGTGGACACGAAGGCTCTGCAGCCTTTTATCAGACCTTTCATCCTTTTAACCACTGGTCCACTTACAAGAGGACAAGCATCATATTTCTTTTGCATTTGAAGTCAACAACCCCATTAATTAGCAGAATGGCAACACGTCTGGGTGGAAAAAAGATTGCTGTATCTGTTCAGTGGCATAGTTTCCCAAATCTTGTTTTTGCCAAGTGGAGGCCGAGCCCTCGCATTCCTCCGCCTGACGGAGGGTGATGGAGCACACGGGGGTGAAAAAAGCAGACATCTTTAAACAGTTATTCAGAGCTTCCAGTCAGAGCTGCTGTGGTTTGGGATATGTGGGCTGGGCAGATGTGTGTGTGTGTGTGTGTGTGTGTGTGTGTGTGTGTGTGCGCTCCTCATGGAGCCGGGTGTGTCGAACCCAACCCATGTTTGTGGGTGAGAAGAAGCAGGAACCTCCTGAGCGAGGCGCTGGTGTGATCCTCCTCCTGGTGACTCATTGTTTTGGATTTACAGCCACGTGGTTCATGCTCTATTTCTTTGTTTTATTGTTAATTCACACATTCACCAAATGAACAGGGTTTTGTGAGTGTGACATGAGCGTCATATCTGGGGGGTGATGCTTCGGGGGGGTGATGCTCTGTTGCATTGTGGGAATCTGCAGCAGCTGCTGCTGCAAAGAGTGATTTCAGAATCTCTTTAGCTTTGGTTCCGTTTTCAGAGAAGTTCTACGTTGCTGCTCTTTGGATGGAAAGTTTCACAACGTCATTCGAGGGGCTTATTTTACATGAAAGAACAAGTTAGTTCAGAGTCGTTATGAGATTATTTGATTTGATGAAGATGTGTGTAAGAGTTACATAAAGGGTGTTTTTTTTAACATTTTTTGGCCTAACATATTGTGACTATTTCTTCAAAAACATTTTTTTTTTTTTCAAAACAGTTGGACCAAATATAATTATTTTTTTTTACTTTTTTTGGCCCAACAAAAATTACATTTTTTTTACTTTCTTTTCAAAGAAATTTTAAACCTGATATATTTTTAGGGCCTGAGCCGACTGAAAGTCGGGCGAAAGCCCTATTGAAATTGCAAGAATTATTATTATTATTATTATTATTATTATTTCGCCACTTCGAACGCACTTTCGGGGACTTCATCATGTTCAAAAACTCTTGAATTTTTGCACGCGCATCAGAAGTGCGCAAAATTGACGTATGATTCGGGTCCCGCAATTAGAGGAGAGAAAAAAGAACTCTCTAGCGCCCCCCAAAGTGGCCGCAATGTTAATTTTTTTTTTTACTTTTACCGATCGACTTGGAACCTTTTCACACAGGTTCTCTTGGATGTGCTGTACACAAAAAAAATTATGGTATGCAAATGCGCCTACCGTTTTATGGCCGCCATTTTGAATTTTGTGAAAAACACGTTTTTGCGAACTCCTCCCAGACGCTTGGTCCGATTCTTACGAAATCTTCGGCAAAATGATCGTTGGCTCGATGCGATCAAAAGTTATTGAAAGAATGTTGATATCTCATTTTTCAATAAAGTTATGGACCAATGAAGTTTGTAGGTTTGTGTCCTGAAAGTTCAAAGGCCTATAACTTTTTTTTTTTCTAACCGTCATTTTCACCAAATTTTGAGGACATGTTCACAATGAGTCCTAGAACATCCCCAAATTTTCCCAGAATATTTGAACATTAGGGGGCGCTGTGGTGATTCTGTGTATTTTTGGCCATTTCCTTCAATTTTTACATTTACAAACGAACGAACTCCTCCGAGAGTTTAAATCCGATCCATTTCAAAATTTGGCAACTGGTTCCTGACAGCCTTGGGGTCAAAAGTTATTAAAATCAAGAGTTTTCATAAAACCACCTGGGCGTGAGCTTGCGTGCAGTTTGGACAATTTTGGACGATTTTTTTCCAAAATGTAAAATGGTATAACTCCAAGGAACATTGATATTTCTGGCTATAAATGTATATTCATGATGCTTGTGTAGGCCTTTAAGTAATGCCATGCAGTGATTTTCGAAAAAGTATAGCGCCACCTATTGGCTTAGGTCAATGCAAAGTTTGTACATTTACATGTCCATTTCCCAGCCCTTTAATCTGATCAACTTCAAATCTGGGAATATAAGACGTAAGACTGTGACGATGGCTCACAGTGAGAATTGGGAGTTTTGGACCAACTTTGTGGCTGTGACGTCGCCATATTCGCATGAAAGTTCAAGCACATCTTCTGAGCCTCGGCACACTCCAAAACTCTTGAAAACCTCTGTGAGTATCCTACGTGATGACCTTTACAGACCTGATGTGCAGTTTTGGATCAAAAGTGAAAAATTGCCTCCATTGCGCCCCCTGGAAGATTTTGACGAAGCCCCGCCCGCACCCTGTTTGACCGACAAGTCCGCTGATTTTTTACCAAATGTATTAAAGGGAGACTTAAAAAAGTCTCTGAGGAATTTTCTCTAAAACAAACAGGAAGGCAGTTATAATTTTTTTAGTGTGAATATTACCTGAATTTTTGGCGGAGAGTGACCAATCCTATTTCAGTGAGTTTTCGAATTCTCAAAGCCATCAGAGGGTTTAGCTCTCCTGGTAAGAGACCGCCCCCCGATCCTATGGTCGTGAGATCGAGTCCCGACGAAATCATACTTTTTTTTTTGTTACTTCTTTTTTTAAACGCGTGTCCGGCTGATCTAACGGACAAAATGATTCAGGTAACTCTCCTTGCTGAGGTTTTTAAATAACTGTACACTTAGAGCAGCTGTGTCACACTCGTTTCAGCCACATACGGCTGCTGGGCACAGCTGCCGTATGTGTGGAGCTGGAGGGGGAGACGTGAGTGACCTGGCGTTTGCCAGCTCTAACGTAATGTATTTCTGTTCAAAGTAACCGCTATTCATGTTTTGCACTTTGTACATCGCCCTTTCTTAATTAATTAGACTCCTGATGTGACTTCAATTGTGTTTATTGAACAATGCTGCAAAATATAGTCCCCAAAGATCGCACTCTCCGCCATTTTGTATTGCGTAATCACAGTGAGCTGGTGGCTCCGTTGGGAAGCAACATACGGGTGGAGATGCAAACACGTTTTGTGATATTACGGGTTACTGTTAAGCAGTGGCGGCTGGTGATGGAAAAAGTAGGGGGGGCTGAGGGAGATTTCTGCCGTTTATTTATTACATTAACACCAAAGTAACGACTTAAAAACAAATAGCATCTAATGTAATTATTATGAATTTAGAATGTCCTTGTAGATTTCAAATATTGTTCTTTCAAAGACAAGGTCATACCAAGTCATACACATCATATTAGGAAACCAAGTCATACAAGGTGAACTTATAATTGCTGTAATTTGCGTCAATATTCAATATA
Source organism: Pungitius pungitius (assembly GCF_949316345.1). Classification (NCBI taxonomy): domain Eukaryota; kingdom Metazoa; phylum Chordata; class Actinopteri; order Perciformes; family Gasterosteidae; genus Pungitius; species Pungitius pungitius. The sequence goes on from NC_084905.1 coordinate 21,155,201, forward strand.
CACAAAGAGGCAAATAGTCGCTGTTATTACATGGAGTAACCACTAGATGAAGAAGACTGTGCATTACCAATTGTAATGGTGAGCAAGTCAATAAAAATTATTTACATTGTCTCCAGTGTTCACATAAATCGTACAGCAAACCACCTCTAAGACAGACACACAAAAAAAACATAAAACTCCTCCAGAGACACAACAGCATCTCCTCTGCTCCTCCAGGGACACAACAGCATCTCCTCTGCACCTCCAGGGACACAACAGCATCTCCTCTGCTCCTCCAGGGACACAACAGCATCTCTGGAGGAGCAGAGGAGATGCTGAGTGCCTGGAGGAGCAGAGGAGATGCTGAGTGCTTGGAGGAGCAGATAAGATGCTGAGTGCTTGGAGGAGCAGATGAGATGGTGAGTGCTTGGAGTAGCTGATGAGATGAAATGTTTCATGTCCTGAACACCGTTTTCACACCAGACTCGATCGGTCGCTGCGGTTTTAAAAAGCAAACAAGGGAAGCAAAACAGCGAGTTAGTTACTCCACAGCCGGTTAGCCACGGCTTCCTAGTGTACCATGTCCGCGAAAAGCCTCTAGTGTACGACGCTTCCTTGTCTTTCACCTGCTGTCTGATGTTAATTTGTGGCTGGTCCGGTCCCATTTCTTTTATTTTTTGTTTTTCAGCCAGTGGTCTTCTTTCAAACGGAGTTTGAAGAAGAGATTGCACGGTCAATATGGTGTGGAAATGTCTCATGTAGTTGGTCAATTGGAACTATATTAGGCAGTAATAACAGCTATGGTTTTTATCTTTAAACAAAAAAGGATAACTCTGTTGGACAACTACTCAATTGTCTTGACGACATATAGGCCTGGATGGCTTGGAACTTTTTTAATTTTAATGACTTGGGTCAATGCAAAGTTTCTACATGGCTTAACTGATTCAAACTGAACTTACCGATATATTAAGCCCTGGAGGAAGAGTGTATCTTAGTCAATGTATTCTTAATTATTTCATTCAGCAAAGCTCTCTTCAGGAAGACAGCCACTTCGTCATCCAGCGGGTTTGGTTAAAAAGTTAACATATCTTGATGGAGCAAAAGAGGTGGGGTTAGCTGTCGTCCTTCTACCTCGACTAAACCAAGGTGTGAATTAACCTTGATTGAGACTGCGTCTATAAGATATACAGGACAAGAAAAATGCACTGGATGTAAACTGTACGTGTGTTGATTCAATTATACGGACGCAAACTGGAGAACGAGACGAGCGTTTGCTGTGATTCTTGCGCTTCAGACTCTACCTTTATTTTACAGGAATGCATCTTTTTGTTATCGTGGTCATCGTGCCCGAGACCCTTAATGATTACTCTGCAGGTCTTTTGCAGCGGGGCAACAGCCCGGCGTCGGTGGATTCCGTTCGCGAGGCCGCAGATTCGGGTTTGAATGGCAGCCCCGAGAATGATTTGTTTAGTCTCTTTAGTCTTTTTTGACCCGCGAGCCCGGCCGACCGCCGCCCCACCCCGACGTGCGAGAATAGGCGAAGGCCCGTTCATCGCTGCTTGCAGCTTTAATTTCGTTTTATTTTTTGACATAAAAAAAATGTTTGACCTAATATTTTTGCCGTCTTATTTATTCAATTTTGTCTCAAAATATTTTGTCGTTTTTATTAAACATCCTGAATATGAAATATAAAATTCAGCTTTATTTTGAATAAATTTGAGATGCTGAGAATGTTCCCCGATTTGGGTCGCTCAGCCAGACCAGTTGAGAACCACTGATTTAAAGGACGAATCCTCACACAAGCTGATCAGTTTCAGGTTTACCCGACACTTTCAGAAAGGGGAAAAGCACACAATGTGTCTGCTTTTATACATCTCTAACATCTCTATTACAGTCAAACCCTTGAAATGACAAAGTAGTACAAACCTTTTACTTTTACCTTTACCTTTCCTTTTTTGAAAAACTGCCAAAACCGTGTTTTTTGTTGCCCCCCCCACCCCCCCCCCCCCCGGCTGACTCGAGGCTGGAAACATGGCGGCAGCGTGGCACTGTGCATGACCCAACAGCTGCTGTGCATACCTTCCAGCGCCGTCATCCTTCACCCGATCCCGAAATCACCTCCAACCTGGGAGGGAGAAAAAAAACATCTGCACTCCTCAACCTAAAGAGAGCGATTCTTCGGCCGCCCTCCGTGAGAAGAACCGACCTCCACTTGGCACCGAGCGAGGAGTCTGTCTCAGACCACAGGGTGTTTCCCAAAGATTACAGGGGGGGGGGGATGCGGCGACCTCGTTGTGATCTTTTCATTGACTTTGGGGTTAAATATGAGCGTAAATAAACTGTGCAGCTAAAGACGTGAGTGGTGATTGTCCCCCGAAGGGGGAGGGGGGGGGGGGGGCTCTGACTGTTTATACTTCAGCAGAGAAGGAAAAGAAGTTGCAGGTGCAAACAGGCCTTTTTTTTCCATTTCGCTCGTTATGACGCGTGGCGACGCCAGAGGAGCGGCCTCACAAAGCACCATTTGAAGGGTCGCCGGGGCGACGGCGGTTCCCAGCGAGATCAAAGCTCAGAAATGCTGACTTTTCAATGGTGCCGTTTGGTGGATGGTTTCATTCACGCTGCACACAAAGCACTGATCCACATCCGCAGCAGAGTGTCAGGAAGCAACAACAACGACACCTCGACGAAACACTCAACTTCGGCATCTCGACAGTTTTTGGCGCACGGTTCAAGGGGAACACTTAAAGGTTTGTTCGAGCACGTCCAAAGACTCGCAGTCCTTTTCTTAGAAGGAAGCCCCCCCCCCCTCCCCCCCCTTCTCTATGAACACACCATCAGTAAGAAGGTAACATGAAGAGCACATTTCCTGGTTGGGGGATGCAATAAAATGCCAGCGATGATGTCATGAAGCGGACACCAATTGCTTTGACAACACGCGTTGTTTCCAACATTTGAACACAAATATCTAACAGCTGATCAGTCAGAACATTTAGGATCATCGGTCCTCAGACCCTCAACCCCAGAGCAGAGCGACAGGTGGAACCGACCGAGCTCACAGACCAGCTGAGGCGTTTCTGGAAAATGGTTCCAGGGGCTGAATTTCTTTCCAGCGCGTGGAACAGACGTGAGAGTCGGGGGCCTCGGGATGAAGGGGCCTGTCGAGGCAAAGCCGACCTGCTCTCGTCTCTCCATCCACCTGAAGCCAGAGCAGGTACGCTATAAATACTGCTGCTATTTCTGGGTCTGTGTGTACTTTAACTACTGAGCTGTGTCCATTCACTTATATTTAGGTATGTTTAAATTAAGATATGACTTAAAAACATCAATGAGCCAACATTTCGAACATGAGTTCATGGTCTCAATCTGTGGGGATTGTTCTGCATATTCAGTCAGATTGGATGTTGAAAGTTACCTCTCTTGGAGGCAGGAGGCTTTGAAACAGGCCTCAGAATTGAGGACGGGGAGAAACTGTGTCTCGTTTGAACCGATTTTGGAGGTTTTTTAGGCCGTCTGAACCTTTCTGAGTTGTGAAAGTCAACGGACGCGTCGTGGTCGTCTGCGCGTTCGCTTTAAGGCGAAGGCGCTGAACGATGTGCTTCAGGTGACGTGCGTCCCGTCGGGTGGGACAGGAAGTCGCTGCGTGTGAGCTGATTTCATTGTTCCCCCTGGAAACAAATACACGCATCGGTTCCCTGTGAAGTCGGAGGAAACGTTCCGCTGGCCCGGATGTCCTGGAATGTCCTGGGATATCCTGGGATCTCCTGGAATGTGGCCGGTGATTTCATTGGATAATTAACCTGCCGGATCGAGCCTGCAAACAAATACAATTTGTTCTCTTAACAATGAACACAGTTATGAACTATTACTATTTCTGTCAGGATTCCTGGTTCTTGACAATAAAAGCCTCCTGAGACCCAAATGAATCTTTAATAGAGAAGTCACGCATCTTAAACCTAAACCACAATTCATCAGACTTGTGGCTTGAAAACCGCAGGTCCTTGAGCTCCAGGAGGTAGAATCCTCCCTGGTCTCAGATCAGCACCGGGGGGGGGGGAGGGTCGTTTAAGTAGCATCACACAGGCTGAGGAGGACGTTCCTCAGCACGTTGAGTGGGACGCGACAGCGCAGCGGCTCTGAGGAAGCACCGACTTAGTGGACCCCTCCCTGACAGAGGTACAGTGAGACAATGGATGGTTGTGATGAAGAACAGAGATGGTGTGTGTTCGCCTCGCTCTCTGTGGCTCATGCAAATCGGTTTCAAAGGTGGTTTTGGTTCAGCTCGTCCAACACTTTGCTTTCAGGTTCCTCCACAGGAAGTGAACGCAAAGACCTCCGAGCTGCTGGAGCTCCTGGCAGGGACGGGTGGGGTTAATGCTGTTGGCTCTTAAAGTGGTCGAGGCTGCAGAACCGTCGTCATTTATTCATTTGAAGAGGAGCAAGGAACCTTGTTTTCTAGGTGACGTGGCTCACAACCCCGAAATAAGGCCTCGAGTTGAGCGAGCAAAGGGCGTCCATCACACCAACCAAAGGCAACACCTTCCCCTGCTGCGCTCTGGTGTCCACGCTGTCCCCCCCCCCCTAGGGCCTTCCAGGCCGTCTCCCCCCGGCTGAATGCTGGTCTGTCAGAACACGCCTGTGTGCGTTAATCCAGGAGGGCTTTTGTGTGGCCGAGCTCTGATCCAGGGGGTCGGCGTTTCTGCTTCGCTGTCACTCGCCGTCCTGACCTTCGTTTTGTCCTCTTTGTCTGTCTGTGTGTCCCTGCATGTTGCGTCCAGGGGCCGGGACGCCCGGAAACAAAAGAGGCTGCGGTTTTACAGGCCGCTCGCCAATAGGACGCCGGCCGGACCTGCCGCATCAACAAGCGGGACGCAGGTGGACCCGAGGGTTGCACACAAATGTCCTCTGGGAGATCATTCCTTTCCGTGTCCACTTGATGGACCGCCTGCAGGGAATTGTCTCCGATTTGGCACAAACACCTTATACTGGATTTGAGGGCAAACTGATTGAAATGTGGATGAATTAGCTCATTGTATTTGATGAATTAGGGAAAGTGACGTTTTGGGCAGACAAGGAAGCAGCAACCAAGTGGTGTCATTTCTGTTCAGGAAGCACTTCAAATGTTTTGTTTACGTAAACTAACTCCATAAGATACATCACAAACATATACACCTTCAAGGAAACACAACAACACGTTTGTGACATGGACATCTTCACCCTTGGTATCTGATGACCCCCCCCCCCCCCCCCCCCCCCCCCCCGCAGGCTGTAGAGCACTCGTCACGCTTGGTCACATGAGGTTCTGGGTTTTGGGCCCCGGTGGCTCCTGGGGGGCCATGGCGCATGACAGCACCGCGGAGCCCGAGGATGTGACTCGAAGCCTTGTTGCGTCCCCGCTGCGCTGCTTTCCATACGGGGGGGTGGGGGGGGGCGGGGTGGCGCTCCAGTCTCGCGCACAGCGAGCAGCGCACCGCCTGAGCCGCGCGCACGCAACATGGGTCTGGAGAAGGAAACGTCGGGCACCAGTATAATCATGGACGAGGACGAGTTCAACAGATCGATAGAGCCGATCATGTCAAAGAAGGAAAGAAGCGCGCACGCGGCGGCGGAACCGGACCGAGATCCGCACGACATGAACGCGCACCTGAAGGTAAACGCGCTGCTGTGAAAAGTGAAACTACAACCCGGAGCTGCGCGGCGAGGCGATGTGTGGTTGTCACCTTTCATTTTATCTAACCGTTCAACCACCGACAGGTCGGGTTCGATGACGTCATCGCGGAGCCCGTGTCCGCGCACAGCTTCGACAAGGTGTGGATCGGGAGCCACGCCGCGTTCGAGCTGGTCAAATTCCTAATTTACCGCGTGCTCAGCACGCTGCTGGCCGTGCCCGTGGCTTTCATCCTCGGACTGGTCTTCGCGGTGCTCAGCTGCATCCACATCTGGTAGGGAGATGCCCCCCCCCCCTCCCCCCTTGTCCCGCAGGTCTCTGTACCGGTGCGTTTGGGTTTAGCCGCGCGCACTTGGCACCGTGCCAAATGTTGGTCATAACAAAATGATTATTATGCACACAGATGTCGTACTAAAGGGATGCCGTGACATGAAATTCTCTTGATGAACAATAAAAGTTCCAAAAAACATCAGAGTGATTGAAAAATATGAAAATAAAGCTGTAAACATCATCATTTTAATACAAAGATGATTATAGTAATTCAACAATCTTCAGTCTGATGACGTCACTTAAAACATTTCTTCCCCATGCCAGCATAATTTGGCTCTTTAAGGGCAAACATTGTCAGAAGTTATTTTTATAGTATGACGTCAAAAACTCGCGTTGTTTTCATACTTTTATTTGGGCAGTGATGTCATAGTTCGTTTAACCAGGTGCCTGCAACCCAAATAGTCCGTTCAGTACTTGATGAAACAACACTTTATGCCCAGAAGTCAGCCCTCCATGGAAAGTTTGGAGGAATGTTGAGCTCCATTGGTAGAGGAAGGGAGGGGAGGGGGGGGGGGCACCTTGTGCCTTTTTCGGTATTCGTCAGTAGAAGACGGAGCGTCTGATCCCCATCAGCCTGCACCGTGGTGGGGACTCTTCTTCCCGGAGCGCGGACCCCACAGGTGCTGCTACCATGGACCACACAGCCTTTTATTATATGTAAATCATGGGAGCGAAGGTCCAACACTGCTGGACTGTCACCATGCGATACAGAGCTTTGACATTTAGTTAAAGATGAATGTGCAAATGAATCCAAAGCAACAGCTCAGCCCTTCAGTCTTCAGTGTGGATCTTCCTTTACCGAAAAGCTTGGCCCGTGACGTAATATATATAATATATAGAAACCGCTAAAATACAGTGTAAAACAAGCACGAAGGTCCACACAGGACATGTTAGTCGTGTGTGGACAGGTCAATAGACACAAGACCCGCTTTGTGTTGTTATGAAACATTGTATTATTATTTTAAGTTACGTTTTATTTTAATGTATCGACTTAAAACGGGAAGCAGCTCCTCTGTGACCTTTTGACCTCGTCCCCCCAGGTTGGTGATGCCGGCGGTCCAGAGCTTCTTGATGCTCCTGCCTTCCCTCCAGGTGGTGTGGAGGAGTCTGACGGACACGCTGGTCACGCCGCTCTTCCGCAGCACGGGGAGGAGCCTGTCCTCGGTCCAGGCCACGACCGCCGAGTGCTGATCCCTCGGCGGAGTGGGACCGGACCGCGACCCCCCCCCTTACCACGTGGAACGTGAGACCATCGAACACCAGACGTTCCTCCACGCTGAGTCCCGCGTGGAACCAAAAGCAACATTAAGCCGAGCAGATGGTCGCGGTTGTAAAGTCGTTATTTAAACCAAACCATATTTTTCTAACCTTCACTGAGGAGCTTTGTTGCCTCATGGTATCAAACACAGATGAAATTCACAAACAAGATTTGGTTTCAGAAACACACAATTACAACATTTATTTCTATTGACTGATTCATGAATTTGATCCTGTGTAAGGTACATTTGAATATATTATTCTGTTGATGCACATTAAAACACTAGAAACGACTAAATTAAGAACGGTAAACCCTTAGAACGCATACTTACACACTTTAGACAAACAAGTCTTACTGAAGATCCTTTTTTTTGTGACCAAAAGAAGAAAAACGATCATTTTATCGAGAGCGGCTGGATCAGAGATGTACTATTTCTGCTTTTTACTATACTGTATATATTGCAATGAATTCAGCTAGAGATGTAATGTATTGAGAAGAGTTTGTATGTATAAAAACCTTAACCTGCCGAGTGGATTCCAGCTTATTGGCCTTGATATCGGCTCATTTCGTCTTGCTCGATACTTTGCGAGGGGTCTTTCTAACTTTCTTCTGGACATTCGTCTGAGGACTCGAGGGCGATGACGGCGTTCCACACCCCCTGCTGTGATTGGTTGAAGGCTCCGTGCTGCTGAGACTCCGGTACATGTTTCATTGACCAGTCACAGGGCTGCGTTTAACACGTCCACAGCCACACGGGGTCACACGGCGCTGGGACTTCGACCTTTGACCTCAGGGTACAAAGCCTGCACGGGTCACTCTTGCTGTACAATTCTGATATTTAACAGGCGAAATCAAGCGAGGAAATGTGAGGGTTTTGTACTGATTTGTCATTTTCAAATGCAGACCCACCTCCTGTGTTTGAGATACATGGGGCCACGCCCCTTTTTACAGACGCTAGTTGCTAGCATTGCTAACGCTACATGCGGTTGATTGGAACTTGTTCATGAACCATTCAAGGTGCAGTTAAACTAAATAAATGAACTTAAAAGCCCCTGAACGACGCTCAGCGGAGCCATAATTTGGGGATTTATGGCTTTGTTTCAATAATAGTGGAAGACGCAGGTGTGTGTGTGTGTGTGTGTGTGTGTGGCGAACACGTCGCCCTGATCAACCCCAGCTTCTCCAGGAGGACAAATAAATCCTAATGTGTCACGTATCCATCTGTCTGTAAAACCCTTCCTTTTGTCAGAATGGTGACTTTGAGGCCTTTGCTTTGTGGATTAAACTCGTTTTGGAGCTGTTGCCTGAAATGTGTTCCTGAAATAAAAGAGTTTCCCTCTTCCCTTCTTCTTCTTCTTCCATCTCAGGGGACGAGTCTGGTTGAGACTCACAGCCGAGTGCTAGAGAGGCCTCGTAAATCCACGGTTTGCACACATAGTTTTACCTGTTGCAGTGTCCTTTGGCCATCAATGCCTTGTATTATGTTGACTTCCTGAGAGTCTTTTGTTCTGACTGGAGCTTCTCCAGCACACACCCTCTTTGTCTCTCTCTGTGGCCACATGCTGAAACGTGCTCTCTGACGTTCGGATATTTGGGGCTTTCTGGTTTCTGTTACATTGGTGCTTCATTGGTGCTTCTATTTGGTTTAGTATCCACCCTTTTCAACTGTATCGTCTTAAAAATGTCACTTTACCAAACAGTTTCCTTCCTCCACGGAGGGGTTGGGTCACGTTTGGAGAGTTTCATCTCTCAGCCTTGTCATTTATTTGCATGTAAAACATGTTTAAAATCGGCTCCATCCCCCTGATCTCTTCTGCTTTTTAAAAACGTGCACATTTAGTTCAATTCATCGCGAAATCAACATTCAACTTGGAGGAAGGAACTTTTCTTCACTATTTAAGGTGACACCTGTGAGCAATTGAGACACAAATGGACATTTTGTGTAGATGTTTTCCTTGAATTTGTCTCATTTTAAAGGGCAGGCATCAGTTTTTTAAGGTGTCAAAGGTCGTCCTGGAGTGGAGCGTTCCCTTTGAGCGCCATCCTCCACACACACAATCAGCTGTGGACCTTCTGTCACTCATTTGCATGTTTGATAGTCTTATCATGGACGTTATTGTCGATCCTGCTGGTGTAGAACCACGCTGTGTCTCTTCATAAGGCCGGAGATGATCAGAGTCACATTGTAGTATCGAAGGTTCCAGAGCAAGTTTCAAATCGATTCACAAGCATTTATATATATGAAAATATTGACCTTATATTGATTCAATAGCTAAAAACACAGAATGAGAGAAAGGCAAACTGACTTCATTGCAGCTCACTATGCAGGTTGAGAAGAGAATTCTAAAGAAAAGCCACACAAAGACTCAAAGGTTGGAAACCACAAGCAACTTCGGATCTTTTAATAGTCAATTCAACAATTGCTTCCCAGGTAATATCAATTCATTTTTCTAATGTCACGTTTCTCAACTTGCAAGTTGCTCTCACACGAAAAAGCACGTTGAAAGCCCAAAAGATGCGGAAGTGATCTTCCCAACAGGCTAAAAGCTCCTTTCACATTCAGCCAGAAAACAGGTGCGCGCGCCAGCTGGTGTGCGTCCAAGGTGAGATGATCCAAAGAATGCAAACAAACCAGAGTGACCAGCTGCTTCACAACAGCCGAGAGCGCGCGCACGGTCTGTGCGTCCATTAAACAGACGGGTGACTGACTGTTGTATTGGCTTCAATAGTCACACAAATCACGATTCATGTGTCAATGTGTGACTTTATTCGTTTCTCTTTATGTTTCCTTGCTCTGTGTTACTTGAATGGCTCTCCCTCGGGCCACGGCAGGTATCCACACCTTGCCACATCCAATTAACGCCCACATTCCCCCGAACAAAAGGTGTAGTTATGCTCTATCCACAAGAAAAGTTATTCCACCGCAGTTTACAGTTACAACACTTCTACAGTTTGTCCACCGCAGTCTCTGCTCACAGGTGACCAGTAGAAGAAGAAGAAGAAGAAGACGAAGAGGGAAACACGGAGGTTTCCCCTCGCAACTGTGGCATTAGCAGTGTGGTCACGTTCAGCGAACAGGGCAGGAGTTAGATGAGCGCACGGGTCCCTCATTCCGTCTCCGCGCCTCCCCTTCAGCTCCAGTGGCTTCTCGTCTGCTCAAACGTGAGGACAGCATGACAGGAGGACTGAAGGACGGCGACACCGAGGGGGTACAGTATGGCGCTCGTGCACAGCACAGCAGTTTTTGACATGGATTTCTCTGTTGAACTTTCCATTCATGGGGGGACGTTTGGGGGTCTGTCTCCTATCGCGCGGTCTTATCTTCGTCCTGGCTCCCACTACCACACACGCTGGGGGGGATGTGGGGGACCATCGATCGCGCATTAGCACGTGGGAGTGAGATTTAACCTGCGAGAATGCTTTAATATCACAACAACCGAGGGTCGCCTTTAGGCACCAGCCGCGCGCGTTTACTCGCCCGTGCGTAAAAGCGCCATAGGGCGGAAATCCACAACCACCTTCCAGCGTAAGATATGAGCCAAGGGTCACGAACGTGCTTTGAAACAATGACAAGCATGATGCTTAAAAGATTCACCGAGGACAGAGTTGGGAGTTTTGGCCATTTTACGCACACCGTAAAGCTGTGGACACGGAAACCTGTTGTACGGCACCTAATAGTGTCCATGTATTAAAACATATCTTTGTACCTTCGATTTGTTCAAAAACACTGAACAATACGTTTTAATAAGTCTTCTTTTACATTTGTAAATAGCCCCTTTACGCGTTGACACCGTCGCCATGCCCCCCGGGCACATGTTAAAGCCACTGTGCGGGACGTGCGTTTTCTCTCCGGGTGGTGAGCACCCCTGGCGGCTGGATCGAGGGGTGTGGTGCTGCACCTTCTATTCATTTAAACCCATCCCTGTTTGTGGGGCAGGCTGGTAACGCGCAGCTCCAGTCTCTCTCCCACTCCGAGCGCGCCGCACGCTTTCCCTCCTCCTCTTCACTCCTTTCCTCCCTCTGTCTCCTCCGGATCCTTCTCAGGAGTTTCTGCACTCGCCGTTCATCCGAAAGCAGGGGAACATCTACAAGCCCAACAACAAAGACATGGACAACGACAGTCTCAACGAGAAGACCATGGACGACGTCCACACCAAAGAGATCGATCTGGTCAACCGGGACCCGAAGCGCATTAACGACGATGTGGTCAAGGTGAGTCGAACCTGGAGGGTAGGAGGGGGAGGGGGGGGGGGACGTGCAGCCGTCGATTTTCGTGTCAACTGAAACCATCCACTTTGCTACGATACCTGTTGCAGAACTTCTGCTCAGTGGAGCCGCGTGACAATCACTGAAAACCTGAACAAACTTTGGGAAAAGTGCGCAGAAGCGCAGCAGCTCTCAGCTCCGGGTTTTTGTGCGTTTGTGCGCACCGGAGGCGCGCGGCGGCCCCCACTGCGCACTGCACGGGCTTCCAGCACCGCTCTCTCCCCTATTAGGAGATTACTTTGCACACTGAGGCCCAGCGGCGTGCGACCCACGCGCGTAAAAACCTGCGCACACTGAAAACTCAAATGTCCTCACATCCAGCCAACAAATTTCCTGTTGTTTGGAACGCACCCCCCCCCCCCCCCCCCGCACAGAGGGAACTGCGGGTTTATTTATTGAGGAGTTCAGCGTGGGGGGGAAGCCACCTGACGAAGGAGCAGCAGTCTGAGCCCGGCCGCGCTCCTCTGCAGCTGGGGCTTGTCTCATATGAGGGGGGACGGGGGGGGGGGGGTTCAAACGGCCTGCTGCGTGGGACAGGAGGGGTCGGCTCTTTGAAATGCCTGAACTCTGCCTTGTTAAAACAGGGAAACACCCCAAGAAGTAGTCTGTCTACGGGGGATATCCCTCACCCCTCCCGGTCTCGCCTCCTCCATTCCACTCCCTCCCTCCTCCCCACATGCCTTCAGTTACGTCAGAGCAGCAAATGACCACGTGTTCATACTCCTGTCTAACTATTGAATCAGTTTATTGGAAGACAGAGATTTTTCATTGGATTACTGTTGGATTCTTTTATTTAAAAAAAAGGGTCTGACTGTTGTGACGTCAGCATTTCTAGTCACGGAGTAAAGACAGACCAGGTACTGATTAAATGAGAAACCATGCATGTGTCGCCTGAAGGAGAATTAATGATGAGGAGTTAAGGTTAAAACTGAACTGAACCTCTGAATGTGGAACCCACACATGCCAATATGTAAAATCTTTCCCATGTGGTGATTTCACATTGTTTTATTTGTAAGGGAAAGACTGTTTTTAGTGTATTGAAAGTATGACAAACACATGGGGGAGAAAAAAGTCCGTGAAATCACAGGCAGATGTTCACCCTTCTCCCAGTTGTGCCACATGAACACATTCACCAAAGCAACTTTGCCTCCGCGTCGTCCACCACTTCCCGCTTCCCCTCCCTCGCAGCGGTGCTCCATTGTGACAGTGAGTCACATTCTCCTTCCAGCCTCAGAATAGAACGTCCCGCCCCTCTCTAATCAACTCACACAGGCCGCTGCTGGAGTTATCCCAAATTACAGGGACACGGGAAACTGAGACAGGCTCCCCATCTCCATCTCATGTGCCGCCACATTAAAATACACTGCCCCCCCCCCATCTGGGTAACTGACCCTGTGACCTGGGAACCACCTACACGAAGGTTCTCCATAGTGTTCACCAGTATGAAGTATGGACCCGAAGACAGGAACGTGACGGATCTGTCTGCATCTAGTGGTGAGGCTGCAGGTTGCTGCCAACCGAACCCCCCCCCCCCCCCCCCCCCCCATGTGCCGAGCATCTTACTTACTAACCCATAGCTTTAGCGTACTAACCCATAGCATATTTTTTATTATACTTTTATTTTCTTTTTATCTTATTGCTGCACTATGTTGTCATTATTGTACTGTACTGGTGCTCCCCCAATGAAAGGCTCACGCAGGGAATCCCTTACAGCAACAACCCCCCCCCCACACACACACACACTGCACTGCTGTAAGTAAAAGGAACACAAGCTGCAGCTGGCCTCAATCACCTGTGGCCACTACAAACCACCTCCATTACCGCCGTGCATGCTGGTCCCTCCTCTCCTTCCTTTGCTTTTGTTAGAAGAACGGCTCCCAGCGGAGAAGCTTTCCAGAGGTTTGAAGGGTCCTTCGGGTCAGATTGAAAGGAATGGAACGCTCTCCCTGTGCAAATATTGTGCATCGTCCATTCCTAAAACATTCGATTTAGCATGTCGCTTTTTACATGAAATAGCTACAATCTGTTGCACGTATTTTAATATGAGATGTATGGACTTGTTTTCAGAACTTAAAGCACACTTGTGGAAACTATTCTGAGTGAGAGCCGCTCCTTGTAACCGCTCCTGAACGCAACCCAAAGTTTTCCCCTGACTTTACGGAAGCCCTGGAAGCAACAGAGGAGTCCAGTTAGCCCCCCCCCCCCCCCCCCCCAGCAGCCCTCCTCTGTCTATTGAAGCGAGGAGCCTGAAGACAGAGCTCTGCAAATAGCACATGGCCTTATTTGCTCCACACAACGGTCGCCTGGCCGTCCGGTCACATGACCGGGCCCCGAGACTCCTCCAGAGGGTCATCGTGGTGTAAGCGACCCTCTGAGGTCCGAAGCGAGGCTTTTCCCCTCCTCGTTGTACCTTTAAAAAGCAACAAGCAGGAGTCAAACTCTCCACCATCCCGCTGTGTGGTTTGTTCCGCTCGGCAATCAAAGTCCTGGAAAACGGAGCCGAGTGGGTCCACTTTAAAACGGAGCTGTGGAAAAATTGAATGGACTGTTTTGTGGTCGCAGGCAGATTTATATTATACGGTTGGTGCCGTGAGAGAAGCTCTACGTTGCTGCTTGGAGGGAAATAATTGGACCTGGGAGCTGCTGTTTGAGGCAACGAGGTGGCACATGTGAGAAGCATTGTTGCGAAATAACACGTTCACTCTTTCATTTGAGTGACGGGATGAAAGTAAGCCCTAAGAGATGCTTCATAGTCTGCACATTATCGTCTTAGATAGCTCGATGCAAACGTGGGGATTAGAAAGGGGTGGAAATAGCCAGATGCTACAAGCTAAGCTAGCAGCGTAGCATTTAACGCAGAGTGGTAGAAGTCTTCTGGTCTAACTTTGCTGGAAGAGAGTAAATAATTTAAATGGACACTTTTGCAGCTTTTCCCCATTGAGGTGATGAGAAATACCTCCAACATAAATAAAGAGAAACTGGATTTGATTGATTGTCCCAAGAAAAGAGACAAGTGCATCAGTTAGAGCTCTAAGATGGAAAAAGTGAACAGTGATGTGCTTTTCTTCAACCAGCGGTCAGCTGGTGTAAGGGGGGGAGAGGGGGGGGGGGGGGGGGGGCGCAGGCTGAGACCTGCTCGACTCAGCGCCACGGCCCCCGAGTAGCTCGACCAGGCGGGACGCCGAGTCACAGCAACGTCAAACACTGAAGGTTCCACCTTCACGCGCGTGTTTATTACACACACACACACACACACACACACACACACACACACACACACACACAGCAGTAAGACGTGCCTCACACAGCGAGTGTTTACAGCGGCTAAAAGCTTCCGTCCCGGCGGGTCGTTATTCAGACCTGACTCACGAGGTTTAGACCGTGAACACTTTGACCTCCAGCTTTCTACAGTTTACTTTCATCTCATCTATTCATCTGTGTGTGTGTGTGTGTGTGTGTGTGTGTGTGTTTGTGTGTGTGTGTGTGTGTTTGTGTGCGTACCAGTGAATCTTGTCAAAGAACCTCACCCTCCATCTCAAACTGACGTGATTGACAGCGTTAGTTTTTCCTTTCAGTTCATGAAGTTGATAGAAATCTAAAAGTCGGTCGGTTGAACGAGGCTCCGCCCTCCGACCAGATGGCGGACGTCACGTGACCCCCCCCTCCTCTCCGCCCCTCCGCAGGTGGACTTCGAGGACGTGATCGCCGAGCCGGCGGGGACCTACAGCTTCGACGGCGTGTGGAAGGCCAGCTTCACCACCTTCACCGTCACCAAGTACTGGTGCTACCGGCTGCTGACGGCGCTGGTGGGCATCCCCCTGGCGCTCATCTGGGGCGTCTTCTTCGCCATCCTGTCCTTCCTGCACATCTGGGCCGTGGTGCCGTGCGTCAAGAGCTACCTGATCGAGATCCACTGCGTCAGCCGCGTCTACTCCATCTGCGTGCACACCTTCTGCGACCCGCTGTTCGAGGCCATGGGCAAGTGCTTCAGCAGCATCCGGATCAGCACCACCAAGGGGGTGTAGGGTGAGGAAGAGTAGGGGTCGGGCTGGGGGGGGGGGCACTGATTAACGGAGGGTCAAAGAAGAAGAACAAAATAGACCTCTGGGAAAATGAGAGGTGAGACTTTTCCAGAGCTGGGGAGGGAGGGGGGGGGGGGGGGGGGGGGGGTTGTGTGTAAGTGAAGAGGCGTGGTCACATGGCACCTGACAGCGCCTTATTTCACCGGCTTTTTTTTTCTTCTTCGGGTGGGAACAGGAAATGAAAGGGTTGTTCTCCGGGGTTGTTGTTGTTGGTTGTTGTTGTTGTTTGTTGTTGTTGGTTGTTGTTGTTGTTTGTTGTTGTTTGTTGTTGTTTGTTTTCTCTTAACAGCGAGCAGCTTTTCTGTTTCCTCAGTTTTGCCAAATGATGCAAATTCCTTCCGTTGTTCCTCTGGAGAGCTTCTCCCTTTCATGTGAAGAGGGGATGTCGGGGTGTCCCTGTCTGCTCTAGTCTGTGTGTGTGTGTGTGTTGGGGGGGGGGGAGGGGGGGCAGGGAGGGAGGGGGGGGGGAGAGCACAGCCAAATTCTATCAGACTCAGCAGAATCAAAATCAGCTTACAGGACGAACAGCACAGCCTCTGCCCCCCCCTCCCCACCCACCCATGACCCACCAAAGCCCCCCCCCCCCTCCCACCCAGCTTCCCTGCAGTCTGACACACTGAACCTGCCCTCGTTCCTGCATGCGCCTGCCTCGCCTCGCCCCCCCCCCCCCCTCAGCATGGACATCATCTGCATCTCAGCTCTGCTCCCTTCTTGCTCCTCAAAACTCAGATCTCCATCAGCAGCTCAGATCTCCATCAGCAGCTCAGATCTCCATCAGCAGGCTCCCCCTCGTGTGTGTGACGTGAAGCTCTTTGAGGTCAGCACCACCGTGGCTTTCGTGTCCCGTGCGTGCTGAGTGGGCGTGGCCTCCTCCCGGCGCACCAATCCACAGTAGTGTTGGTGAAGTGAGAGGTTCTCACAGGGCGGCGCTTTGGATTGAAGACAAATGTCAGATGGAATGTTTCCTTTTTTTAAATGTGTGTTCCATCCTCGTTTTGTTTAACCTTTTGAGTAAATGTGCCCACTTCTGACTGTGGACACGGTGCTGCAAAGCATGAAGGGAGGGGGGGGGGGGGGGCGGTTTGAGACACTACGCTAAGCTTTACTCCGTCACCTTCACTCTTCCTGCCGTCTTCTCACCAGGACGTTAACATGTGATGTTTTTTATAAGAAGATATGTTTTTTTTTTCTCCCTTTCCTTGCTTTTATTGTACAATATCACGCTGTGCACATTAAAACTGAATAAAACCCAGTGTGCATTTGTTTGTTCTTTTATCTAGAGCTTCTTTAAAAGGCCCGACATTAACAGTGGATCCTTTGTTCAGGCATAGCGTATCTAACCGTGCAGTGACTCACAGAAGATGGAGACTGGTTTCATTCATCTGTTAAAAAGCAGCAGCTGAACGGTGATCTTCTCGCTGTGACTCATGACATCCAAGACTCGTAACCTCGGTGCTGCACAATAAATCATGTTTGTAGCAAATAAATTGGGATTAAATTCTTTCACAAATATGTGAAGTAGTTCTCTGGATTTTTTGAGAATTAACAAACCAATCTGCTTCAGGGGAGAGAACACTTTGTGATCCAGGTGAGCAGCACATCTGGATTGTGCAAAATAAAAGTCCAGCCACAGGGGATTAAGTCCCAGAGGCTAAGGGGTTAAAAAAAAAGGGGGACAAATCCTGATCTCTGCGCTGTTTGCATGTTCTCTGCAGCTCGCAGTCCTCCAAAGGTCAGCTGGATCAAAGGCTGGAAACCACCAACAAATAAGAACATCGGGGTGTGAATCTCAGAGCTGAGCCAGAGCTCGGGGCTGGAAAACACCTCCTAGGTGTTATTCTGATGAGGTGCATGCTGGGAAAGGCTCAACCATCGAGGAAAAAAAAGTAAATGACCTTCAATGAACTAACTCCCCGTTTTGAGTAACTGGTCTCAGGTGTTGTGATGCGACGGCGCCCTCTAGTGGGACCAGTTGATGAACGCAAGCAAAATGCAGAAGAGACAAAAGTCCGTCCTTTGATTTTAGGAGATTCTTGCATATTTTCCAAAGCCTCTGGCATTAGAACAATTCTATCAGCATCTAGTCTTCTGCTGCCAGGCTTTGCTCCACAGATTTGTTCCTGTTCAGCCACAGGAGGCTTAGCAAAGGATGGGGATCTGGTTTGACGACCTTCCGTAGACCCGTTTAAGTTCTACCACACCAAACTAACCCTTTACTCATGGAGCTGATGTTGAAACGCAAACAACAAACTGTGGATTGTGAGGTGCACATTAGTGGAGATCATCATCTCGCTCTCATGTTGATTTCCCGTCATTTAGAAGAAGGATTCTCGTCGAACCGTGAGAGACAGCGACGAATGACACCAAACTATCATAACTCTTGTATTTTGATGTCTGAGGAGGAGGAGAGGTGGACTCTCTCCTCCGGTGACGAAGCCACAGCAGCTGTTTTCCGGAGGCTCCTCTGGTGCTTCATCATTCACCTGAGAAGATTCCTTCACATCCACGTCACTTGGGCTCTGAGAGCTGGATTAGTCTTTTGAGGCCTGACCTCCGACCCCGCTGATCTCATTTTTAATAAATCACGTGAAGGCAACATCTCACTCAGCATTTTATCGTCTAACAAACTTAAAAGCTTTTTGTCAGATAAAAACCATTCATGCTTTGATAAATCCAGCAGGGTTTACTACGCTGATCCCCACAGGGCTCCCTAAAAAAAAAAACAAGACCCTCAGACGCCTTGTGCACAATGCAGCTGTTGGAGTTCTTGTAAAGTCTCCACAGTGGCGTCGTCCTCCAGCTCACTCACAGGACCTTTTGACCCGAGCAGTGACATCCAGCGAGAAGAAGGCCGGCCCCCACCTTTACAGATGTTCCTCCCCTGGGCAACACCTGGTCCTCCGTCCTGGCCTCTGACAGGACAGGTCCCTCGTTACGAAGAGTGCCCTGGATGACGACCTCAGTCTTTGAATGGAAGGATGTGTGCTGAAGTTGACTTTGGTGTCTTTTGTCGAGTCGCAGACTTTGAACAACGACCAGCCGAAGGCAGGAAGTGAGATCACATGATGCTGCTCCCAGAATCAACAAACAGCATCGTTGTGTGAGCAAGATCTGCAAAACATTTCGTGTTATTTAAAAACAAAATGCATTTGATTTCAAACCAAAGACACGACTGATTAACTTTTAAAGCCCTCAATCACACATATGTCAGTTTTGTTGTTTTTAGTGCCACCTGTGGCGATTTGTTGTAACTGCAGGTGTCCTTTCGGATCAACTAAACAGTGCTGGGAAATGTCACAACAGATAATACTGCAATGCCCCTTAAACATGTATTATTGATGAAACTTACTCTGAGAGTAACTCCTACAGCAGATCACTTTTGGAATTGAAATAAGTGTAGAATAAATACACCGTATATACAGTATTATATATATATAAGAGTATTTATACAAGCATACTGAGGTTTCACTGCCACTTGACTGTGGTTTATTTTAGTAAAAGCTTCCACGGATAAACAAGCAGGACGGAGAGTTTCAGAGCTCTAAAAGGCTTCCTATAAACATCTCGACATGAAAGACAAACCCGTGTGTTTGATCACTCTACAGAAACAGGGAGTTCCAACTGCTAATCCACACGATCTGCTCTGCTCAGAGAGACAACGCGGCGAGATGTTTCTAACTCGCCACACTTCTCCGTCACGTTGAGCCTCGGTTTAATACTCGCAGCACGCGTTAAGAGCTGTGATGAAGTGACCTCATCAAAGCCCTGTGAGCTGGACGTGAATATGAATCCTTTCGAACGGACGATGGGATCTGAGCTCCTCTTATCACATCTGCACCTCCTCCGATGGTCTTCACACTCCTCGGGTTCCTCCTCCGTCTGCTGCAGACACCATTTCCTGTGAAGAAGGAGATTTCAATCTGTTGATTTCCTTTTTCATCAGGAGTGACTTGATCAGAAACTCGGGCAGAAGAAGACGGAAGAAGGGATGTGCGTGTCGGTGTGTTTGAGTCTGAGATTCCCTGCAGACATCAACAAAAGCATCAACCAGAGGTTTTGCATTGACCCGCCTCACTGCATCATTAATCACATCCAATAATACATCACACTTTTAGTACCTGCAGATGGCGCCATCAGGGGTCAGATTCCTGCTGCTGTGACGGGTCAAATCCTAAATGACCCTAAACGAAGACTTTAGTCTTCTGGTTTCAGGCTTCCTGGTTTTGGTTCTTTAGCAGCAGGGTTTTGCACTAAAAATAATTCTACAGCAACATTCATGTCCCATAACAGCCTCCCCCCATTGACCTCTCCCTCCTCCTGCCTGGACCTGGACCTGGACAGGAAGTGAAACGGGCCGCAGTGCTGCAGGTGTTGATGCAGTTCATTCCTGCAGCGCGTGTCATACTCGCCGCTTCCCGCATGCCGACAGCGTGAGTTTCACCACACGGCCGACCTCCTCCTCCTCCTCCTCCTCCTCCTCCTCCTCCCGGGCAAGAGGCCCGGATCCAAGATGTAGTTTACCACCACACGAACGCACCCCTCGGGTGTGTGTACGTACACACACACACACACACACACACACAAACACACACACGCACCCCGTTAGACACACCCAGGACTGCGGCAGAAGGGGCCCGAGGCGAACAGCACAGACTACAAAGAGCGAAGGAGGAGCGTCGGCTCAGCGGCAAGAAGGTGGAGGAGGTGGAGGAGGTGGAGCTTCACGCGATCAGCACCCATGAGAACACGGTAATTACACATCACGATATTTAGACGATGCCCTCATCCAGATGTGACTCAATAAGTGAGCAGGTGGAGGTGAGGCACGGGTTCGGTGATGAGACAATGTCCCCCAGGGCCCGACACCTGTCCTCCAGCACTCCGACTCTCCTGCTGTCTCTTCATTACTCTTTGTTTGTTTGGTACGTGTCTTCGGAGCAGGAAACCGTTGGATTTCTGAGCTTAAACTTCATAATTGGTTTGAACTTTGGGACCCTGAAGGGAACAATGAATCCGACACATAAGCATAAAGGATTGTTCTTACACTGCAGTGTGTTAATTAGGAACATTCAGCTATTTTAGCTGCTTCTTTCTGCGGAACTAAACTAATCCAACTTTTCCTTTAAACATCTTCTATGAGCACCAGTTTCACAAATTCAAATTCTGCCTTCTGCCTTTGTTTCTCAGATCTTACGTCTCTGTGGATTAAGATTCCAGCTCAACGGTGCCGGCTGATGATGCACTTTGACACTTTAAGGCTCTCCGGTGAGCAGCGCTGTCCTCTGGGAAATCACCGAGAGTGGAACAAGGACTCTTTCCATCGTCAGGAGGAGGAAGAGGAGACAAAGTTTCCACCTAGTACCTCTGCGTGTGCTCTCAGGGTTCACGGGACAAAGGGGTGTTGGGCTCCATGAGACGCTCACGGTCGCCGAGGCCTTTGAAACCGAGCTCGTTATTCACGGCTGAGCGAGCCGCTTTGACGTGACGCACAAGAAACAAAGACCTTCCTTCTACTTTCATTTGCAACATTTCTGCAGTTGTGATGGTAAAATATGCCTCATTAATACTTCAAGGCAGCAGTGCAATGTTGTTATAATGATGCTTTTAAATTAGAACGGCACAACTTCTCGCTTCAGCTGGTTTGGACTGATTTTGAGTCTAAATTTGCCACCGTATTACGTAACGTCTTCTCACATGATCAAAAAGAACCTTGACATTGGACAACATCAACAAACGTATCAAGCAGCTTTCTTCAGGTCATGTAGACTAAGAATATGTGTCTCTATATATTCTCTCCCAAAACACTGATAAGATGAAACACTAACGAGCTGTGAGGTCAGGAGTCCAAATGTTAATGCAACGCTGATGTGAGAAATCAAAGGCGCTGTGCTTCTTATTCTCGTTCAGTTAATGGCTCCATCGGTGATTCAGCGTCTGGCGGAACCGAAAGCGCCTGTGAATTCAAACACAAAATGGCTGGATTGAGACTCTCTGCAGGTCCGATGGGCCTTCAGGTCATTCCTCTGGTGGATCAATCTCCACCCAAAACAAGTCGTTTTCTATCAGGTAGGGATTTGGCCGTGTAGATATAAAGAAGAAATCAATGGAAGAAAGAGAAAAATAAGGTTTTTTACCACCTCCAGCTTCTCTGGGTCTGCGTGTCTCACCTGAGCTCCGCGCAGCACCTGTGCGCGTCACGCGGTCTGCGGAGAAAGGGGCGGGGCTTTAACGGAGCGCAGCCGCGAGGGAGCTGGATGCAGTCAGGCAGCCAGTCAGTGTGGAGCCACACGGGGTCTCAGACGCAGAGAAAAGCATCCGGATCATTTACCGCCGGGGAGGAAACAAATCGGACCTTTTCTGTTGATTTTGTTGTGTTTTGATCTCGCGGAGAAGCGGAGAGAAGGTTTCTAAGCGATCCGCGTGGACTTGGATGAGAAAGTCGAAGAAGTCCCTCTCACGGAGAGACCAGCGCAATATGATTTAAATCCAGGGAACCAACAGCACTGTTGCACGCAAACAGGTGAGATTAATTAGTCTTCTTTTCCCCCAAATGTCTGCGCTCTTCTCTGTTTTTTTTAAACTATTTGATTCAATGCGTATTTTCATGCGTAAAAACGCACGGACACTGAAACTCCCAAACCGCTGCTCCTCCTCCTCCTCCTCCTCCTCCTCCTCCGGATTTTGAAATGGCTTTATTTATTTGGCCCCTATTTCTCCAGCGTTGTGTTTTTTGAGACCTTTCGCCATGAGTCACTTTCCTCGTTTAACCGCCTTTGGCGTGCGATGGTGCAGGTGCGCACTCAAGTGCCCTCTGCCACTGTTACTCATAATCTTTAGACCAAAACAAGACCTCACCATATCCTGCAAAACAAGCCCAAGTTCTCATAATGTGTGCTATTCTTTAACATACGCTTGAGTGTGTTTTAAATTCTTTAAACGTTCAACCTGTATTTTCCAAGACATCCCCATTATTTACCACCTTAACGTGTTGCTTTATTTTCATTTTTATGTTTTTTTTTTATATTATCTGCTCTGAACTCTGATAAGAGTCATGCCTGTAGGCATCGCTGTATTCTCTCTATAACATATGATAAGATAAAACACAACAGAAAAAGAAGAAAAAAAGGCCAAGAGCGATGACACTTGGGTCATAAATCAAAATGTGCCCACAGGGGATCTGAGTGAGTTTAAGCAACATGTAAAAACCAAACAACACGCTGGATGCTGTCGCCTCCTTATCTTTGCTTTTCAAGACATTTTGGCAAAGCCACATGCAAATAGGAAGCATGGAAATGCACATTTAGCAAATTCATTGTCCCCGCCCCCCCCCCCCCCCCCCCCCCTCCCCTCCTCACTCCCAGTGGATTACCATTTAGTTAACCCTGGTTATTTATCATTGTGCAGGCAGGTCCCCCCCTCGCCTTCTCCCTTCCAGCCTCGTTTGTTTTAATCGAGTTTATCTCCGCTCCCTCGGGCCCTTTGCCGTCTAAACTCCGGCCCCCAGAGAGTTGCTCTCTGGGTGATTCACTGCCACCCCCCTCCCCCCCCCCCCCCCCCCCCCCCGCTGTGGTCACTCTCTGCGCCGCTAAAGGGCTCGTGGAGGTCCGGCCGCGCGGTTTCCCTCTGGTCGGCGGAGTCAGGGCTGATAATTCGGGGGGCCGATGTGGAGGCTTTGTGTCGCCACAGTGCCTCCCGGCCCTTTCATCCGAAGGGTTTCACTGCTTGTGGTGGAGTGACTAAACGCTGACACAGAGTCTTAAAAAGGGATTCCGGTGTCCTTCTGTTTCCTATTCATCCCCCCCCCCCTCCCCTCCCTCCCCACTAATTCACACTCCAGACATCCATCCATGATGAACTTGTTTAATGCTCCCGTCTCTTGACCCTGGAACAGGATGAGTCTCGGCCCGCTCCACGCCGCCATGCTGCTGTGGTCCTTGTGCCCCGCCACTCGGGGCCAGTGTGACGAATCCTCCCGCGGCGCCGCACTCGACCTCTCCGTCTCCTACGAGCTCCCGACGTTCACCGCGGACTTCCCCATCCAGAACATGGTGCTGCAGGGCGGGCTCGTCTACGTCGGGGCCGTGAACAGAATCTACGCCCTGGCCCCCAACCTCACCAGGCTGTCGGAGTACCGCACGGGGCCCCTGCTCGCCAACGAGACCTGCGGCCAGAAACCGACCGCCGCAATTCCCGGCGGCGGCAGGGTGGACAACCGGAACATCGCTTTGGTGGTGGAGAACCTTTACGACCACGGCCTGTTCAGCTGCGGCTCCGCCGACAACGGGGTCTGCCGCCGCCACGTCCTGAAGGACGGCGACAGCCTCAAGACCGTGGACGATCAGGTGTCCTGCTTCGGCGACAAGGCGAGGCCGCCGCGCAAGGGTCAGCCCGGCGACTCGGACGTGGTCGTCGGCCCTTCGGGCTCCCGGGTGCTCAACGTGGAGAGCAACATCAGCAAGTTTTTCGCGGGCAACTCGGAGATACCGGGCGGCGGGAACGTCTCGGGCCACGCCGCGCGCCCCCACACCTTGGCCCTGCGCAAGATGAAGACCAGCCTGAACGGCTTCGTCTTCTTCTCCGCCCGCTCCCACATGGACCTGATCCCGTCTCTCCGTGGAAGCTACTACCTGCGCTACGTCTACTCCTTCCAAAGTGGGCCGTTCACCTACTTCCTCACGGTGCAGCGGGTGAGCAGGGACTCGCCGGCCTACCACACCCGCATCGCCCGCATGTGCTCCGGGGACTTGGAGATCCGCCGCTACGTGGAGATGCCTCTCGAGTGCATCAGCACCGACAAAAGGCGGCGGCGGCGCTCCGAGGAGCCCATGAAAGTGTTCAACGTCCTGCAGGCGGCGCACGTCGGCACGGTGGGCAACGACGTGGAGCTCCAGAAGAAGCTGGCGGTGGAGGAAGGCGGCGACGTGCTGTTCGCCGCCTTCGCCCGGGGGAAGCCCAACTCGCCGGAGCCGACCCCCAACTCGGCCGTCTGCGTCATGTCCGTGAGCCACATCAACAAGATGTTCAAGCTGTACATGCAGGGGTGCAACACGGTGGACCCGTATCACTTCACGGGGTCGGACAGGAAGTCCTGCTACAACGTGGTAAGAGCTGGGAGTGGGCGGGGCTTATTGTGCAGAGGTCCACCATGGAGAAGACCAAAATAGTTATCAAAGATGTAGTAGATAACATCCAATAGGACAAGCATATGTGAAGGTGCATATCTAAATGAAATAATAACCAGCTTAATCTTGGCCTGTAAACTATTAACTGAATTAACTGTAAAACAAACACTTTATTTTTGATGTTTTCCACGGGTACTTAAGACATCTGAAGCTTTCTTCCACTCTGTAGATCAGCGACGGTTTACGACGTCCTTCAGACACGTAAAACCAGTCATCTGTCGTTCGTGCATCGCTGGGTTTCTTTTAGGGTGACCAGCCTTGTAACAGGATGTTAGTGCCAGTTACTTGGTGGTCCGACCCTTTGTGCCCTCGTGTCTTTGTGTTCAAGTGTCCTTGAGCGTGACACTGGAGCATGACCTGCTCGTGACCTCTGACCCCTTCTGGTTCAGAGCGTTGGTACACGCCTGTCTCACGGGAACATGTGAAGGAGCGGATTACGTTGAGTGAGGTGAGTGGTGTAGTTTTCGCTTCATGTACGGAGAACTTAGCCACCCGGACAGGACCAGTGGGAGAGTCTTGACTTGGTGGGGGGGGGGTTACCTACCTAACCAAGCCCCTCCGATTCATCATCATGGACTCAATCAATCAGCGGAATCACCTGATCAATAATGACACGCAGTTAACCTCCGGCCCCACCCTGCCCGAGGGTCCGTCTATGTGAACCTCCCCCCCCCCACCCCCACCCCCACCCACCTCGTGACTTCATCTCTCCTTCTCCATCAGTCAGGCAGCGGATTAGCTTAGCCTCTTGGATCTTCTTAATACACCTCAAATGCTTTCAAAGGGCAAGTACACACAGGAGTGAGTGTGTGTGTGTGTGTGTGTGTGTGTTACCATGCAGGATACCTCATGTATCATGAACCAGTGTGAACACCTCTGCATGTGCCTTCGCTGTAGGAGCATTTGTTTTTCGGTTGTTGCTTGGCAGCAAACCACAGGCGTAACGCTGGTGTTTCCAGAAGCAAAAGTCCACTGCAGTCGATGAGCCATCGACGTTCTCATTGATACCAGCGTGTTGGAACCGCGTCCCATGTGAGCAGCACCACCAGATGAAGGACACAGCCAGAGATTCGGCTGGATGTCTTCTTCTTCCTCGTTGGTAACTAAATGTCCATGAGAGGAATGGCATGTTAGCTCTTGTGTGCACTTGGTCTTCTTCCTAAATGTTAAACTCAAGATGTGGAATGAACTGGGATCGGGGTGCACGGCCGTGCTAATGCATGGTGGTGATCGGGAGGCGGGGGTCGGGGGGGGGGGGGGGGGGGGGCACAGCCCTGACAGCTATCAGCGGCGCACATCCACAGGGGAAAGTGAGGAATGCTGGGAGCTTTTGGGCAGCGCATATCTGACTCTCAGCGAGCCGTGATGAATGGGCTGGGGGGTAACAGGGCATCAGCAGCTGGGCGGAAGATGATCCCCTGACCCTCCCCGCCGAGGCAGCCAGCCACGCCGGCGAGGCCTCTCCTCCGAACCCCCCCCCCCCCCCCCCCACCTGTTATCGCCACCTGTGGGAGAGAAAAACAAAGAGCCTTTTTTTCATCATGGGAGATGAGATTGTTTGATCCACTATTGATCCTTTTGAGGCATTTTTACAGCAGAGGACCCTCGGTAGCTCTGATGCAGCTGGGGGGGGGGGGCTTAGCAAAGGGTGGATGACCACGACCTCACCCGAGGACATTAGGACAAACGCGGTTGACCATTTGCGCGTCTTGTGCTTTACTGCTGCTCGTGTGAGGGACGCTTGTGGTTGTCCTTCTCCTCTCGGGGAGAGTGTGCCTTTCCATTATTAGACGTTCTTTCTGCTGACTCACTTGATTACTGGGTCGGCGTGAGGCGTGACCTCAGCGTGTGCTGGAGGTACAGGAGCATCTCTGCGCGCGCTGTGTAATTAGCGCCGAGTCGAGTCGCAAAACAATGCGACCGAGAAGCCGAGTTCTCTGCAGAAGACGAATGGCAACAACAACAACAACAAAAAAAAACAAAAAAACGCCTGTTCCAGAATCTCGCAGCAAGGTCCAAGTTCCCAAGGAGCCGTTTCTCCCCACTTCTGCTTTCCTGCTGGCGTGTGTCCTCTTGTCTTCAGCTGCCGGCTTAAGAAACAAGCCGTGAGGACAAAGCCCCGGCGGACAGCTGTCTGTAGGCGCTCTAATCGCGGCCTAATGGATTTATCACCTGGCAGGTAGACGCTCCTATCGTGGTAAACCGGGCCGTAAATCCATAAAAGGCAAAAGAAACGCTGCAGCCCACAGGAGCTTATTTTGGGTCCTTTTTGTGTGTTTTTTTTGGTGGAAAACCGGACGAGACGTGAGCCCAGCGACCCAGCGCCTCGGAACTTTTCCTCTTTTTTTTTTTCTCTAAGTGCTGGTTGTCGGCTTCTCTCAGACGGGTCTCTTCTCTCAGACGGGTCTCTTCTCTCAGACGGGTCTCTTCTCTCAGACGGGTCTCTTCTCTCAGACGGGCCTCTTCTCTCAGACGGGTCTCTTCTCTCAGACGGGTCTCTTCTCTCAGACGGGCCTCTTCTCTCAGACGGGTCTCTTCTCTCAGACGGGTCTCTTATCTCAGACGGGTCTCTTCTCTCAGACGGGTCTCTTATCTCAGACGGGCCTCTTCTCTCAGACGGGCCTCTTCTCTCAGACGGGCCTCTTCTCTCAGACGGGCCTCTTCTCTCAGACGGGCCTCTTCTCTCAGACGGATCTCTTCTCTCAGACGGGTCTCTTATCTCAGACGGGCCTCTTCTCTCAGACGGGCCTCTTCTCTCAGACGGATCTCTTCTCTCAGACGGGTCTCTTCTCTCGGACGGGCCTCTTCTCTCAGACGGGTCTCTTCTCTCGTTCTTCTGTCCTCTGTCCCACCAGGGCGCTGAGCGGGACCGATGGTTCCCGTGCTTCCCTTTTTCGAGGAACGGTTCAGAATAAATATTCGCAGCTCTCCACGTAAACGCCGTCCTTCCTTCGATCCGAGCGGAAGGGGCCATCGTATTATTTTAAAAGGCCTCGGCGGAAACAGACGATCCGTCATCCCGCTGCACGCACTACTCGCCCTTTGATCACTCGCCGAGGCCGCCATCAAACTTCAACCAATGACTCGCGGACGTCAAAACACGATCTCGCGTCAGCAGCAGCTCACCTGCCCCTCAGAACGCTCGTTACGGTATCGACCCGGCGCCGTTTAAAGGGAGACGAGCGAGGCCGTTTTGGTCGGGTAATGTTGGCTCGGGGGGGTCTGGGGGGGGGGCCGGGGGGGGGGGGGCAGCAGGGACGTTTGGGACTAAAAATAAAGAGCAGCCACGGGTCGGAATTATCATCGGATTACCATCGATTCCAGAAAACCCACCAAATGCTGATTGCTTTTAAATTGAATCATCGGCCTGATTGATTATAGTGTGCGCGGTGTAATTCCTGCTGGGGGGGGGGGGGGGGGGTCCGTTTGACCGACAGTCATTTTAATCAGCCCGCCTGTTTTAATGAACACACTTTAAAGCAGCCGCCACGGACGCACATTGGTTTCACGTTATTGTGTTAAGGAATTCCCGATTATCAAACACGACAAAACACGGAGCAATGTGACGTGGAAGATAAATCCCGCTCAGTTGATTGGTCAATACACGCGATGTGATCCTTTTCAAACGCAACGTGGCCCACGGGCAGTTTTCTAATGAAATGTTGTGCTGCTGCAGAGGAAATATCGCTGTTTGGTACAGAAAACTTTCACTTAGATTGGATAAATAAATTGGGTGAGTCCATTTTTTTAATGGTTACAAAGAGCTTCACGCGTTATCACATCTTTAAAACACCACGCGGGAAAATCTGTCTGCTTCTCATCCATATTTCTATACTTTTAAGATGCAAATCTCACATGAAAAATGAAAAATCTCCCATGAAATGCACCACTCACTTCCTCAGACATGCAGGAGTTTGCACTATTGGTGTCGAAGCAAGAAAAAAAAAAAGGCCC
Source organism: Pungitius pungitius (assembly GCF_949316345.1). NCBI lineage: Eukaryota > Metazoa > Chordata > Actinopteri > Perciformes > Gasterosteidae > Pungitius > Pungitius pungitius. The sequence goes on from NC_084905.1 coordinate 21,183,917, forward strand.
TGATCTGTTGTAATACGGCCAATAACAGATCAGTCAATCATCACTCTCCTGCCTCGGTGGTAGTTTTCCAGCGACAGCAGGGCTCAGTGCCGCCAGTGTCTCGGGGTAATGCTGCTGATTCAAGCCGGGGACGTCGGACCCACAAGCCCCAGCCTGCTCATGCCATCACTGAACTGGTATTTGTTTCGCTTCATCTCTCCTTCTGCATGAAGCAGAGGCAACATCGACATCGCCTACAAAGACGCGTTCGGGAGCGGCTTCTGTTCTGCAAAGCCGATAATAGGTCCGTAAGATGGATGTCGAGGTGTCATTCGGCTGCTGGAATACATCAGATGAACATTTACTGTTATTGGCAGGCAGCAGAATGCATGAGTGGAAGCTTGTTTTTATAACTCAGTACGGTGGATTAAGCCCTCAAACTGTTTTTCTATTTGCTTTGCAGCAGAGACAGACAAGTACAGACTAAGAGGAGTATGTGGCAGTAGCATGGCGGTACCTGGTTATAATATAATTAAAGCACTTTAGAGAGAATAAAAATGAGTTATTACTTTTTTTTTAAAAGTCTGTTTGTAAGTTGCGTCAAGAGAGCTTCTGGAGCACGCCCTCCTGTCCTCAATCAAACCGACTAAAACCCATCCAGATGTTGTTTGGACGGATGACGTCACCACACCAGCTACGTTAGCGGAATCCGCGGCTAACCAAAGTCAAAATGGCGGCAGCGGCGTCCGGCGATATCACAGAGTTGATGAACCTGTCGGTGGTCTTTATAAAGCCATCCTGTTGCGAACCGAAGGCCCGCGAAGACGAGTTTCACGACGCTGTGTCTTCACGGGTAAAGAGTGGCGGATGGTTTTATGTACAAATCCTCAAATACAAGAATACAACAATCCAGTGAGTCAGGGCTTCACTCTGAAGTCATTGAATGAAAGCGACTCTTGAGTTATTTGCCTTCATAGTGGGTTGAGCCGTGTGTGTGTTTTCATTGTTGCACAGTTGTGCAATAAAGGTCCGAGTGGCCGGACTTCGTCGTCAATAATGTTACAGTTGATAAGTTGATATGTGTGATAATTAAGGATGAAGGTGGTTCAATTATCGATATCGACGTGTGTGTGTGTGTGTGTGCTGTGTAACCTTTTACGGTTTTTACAGCGCTTGCTGTCTTACTGGAGTCAGTGAAAACGTTTGATTTCCTCCATCCGTTGGTTGCAGCTCGATGCTTCTCGCATTGTGCGGTAAATGGATACAACGTTGCGGCCATTAAAGGCTGTTTATAAGTCCACAATAAAAGTGCTTCTGTGCACCGGCCCACTGCCTCCACCCTCAGGTGTGCTGCTGCGTCACCTGGCCGCCGTGTCCAGGCAGGTCCCCCTGCGCGGGGAGCGGCTCGGTCAGCGCCCACATCCGGCTGCACGCCGCACGGGGGAACAGAAGCAGGGGGCAGGGGCTGTAGAATCCGACGTGATGGCGTGATGCAACAGGTCAGGCCTCGCCGCGGCGGCAGATCGCTGAGCAGATAGACGCAGGCTTTACCCTACAAACACGTCATCGCTCCTTGAGAGGAGATAAAAAATGCCCTGAAGACTTTCTGCATCGCTTGGTGTCTGCAGGCATTTCACTGGGCGATTTTCCACGTTATTTCACACTCACTCCACGTCTTCGATCCGAGGGGTTAATGATTTGCCCTGGAGTTCGTTTTAGTTTTTTAGTTACGCTTGAAAGCTGGAAGCGTGCTTGTGTGTGTGTGTGTGTGTGACAGGCTTTTGTATGCACAACTTATCTTTGTTCCCTAGATAAAGAGCGCAGTAGTAAATGTGCAAACCGCCAGCGCCTGCAAGATGTCTTCCCCCGAAGCAGCAGGGTGGGAAACCACCTGCAGACAAATGCTGCCATCGTGGCTGCTGGCCTCGTTACGTTACATTACATATCTTTTGGGGGGGGGCGGCTGTAAATTTGGGGGCTTGGTGCTCGCACCCCGTGTCGGTGGGCATCAATGAGTCATCTCACTTGTTTCCGATGCAAGTTGAAGGAAGGTGAGATACCTCAAATACCAAAATGCCATCGCGCTGACAGACTCCTCTCTGATTGGAATTCCTAACCCCCCCCCCTCTCGCCCCCCTCCCAGCACGGAGGCGTTAGGCAGCCAGGAGCCGTCGGCTGTGCACTTGTTATAGTTTCAAATATAAAGTGGAGCTTTGCTCTCGCTGAGCTTATGCGTCAAGGCCCCCCCGAGCTATTTCCTAATCAGCGGCGTCCTCCCACTCTTCAATTTCACCACATGGTGATATCCTGCTCTCTCTCTCTCCCGAAACCAGGCGTGCGGATGCTTATCTGTCGTCCCCCCCCCCCCCGCCCTCCGACTGGAGGACACAAAAGCAATCTCCTCTCCCGCCGCCGTCCTCGCCTCGACCCCGGACGGCTCTCATTTCCTGGGCCTCCGTGAGGCCTCAGTCGCCCTCTGAACTCAGCGGAGCAGCAAATGGTCCCTCAGGCCTCCGGCTGCAAGACGGATCTCACCTTCATCTCCGCCATCCTCCACTTCTATTACTCGCCTTCGGGAGCACACAAGAGAGAGGGGGGGGGGGGGGGGGGGGTTGTTTGTTTGATGTCAGTCCTGTTAGTGGCCTTTGGATAAATGATTCATTCGGTTTTAACACGATTCAGTGCTTAGAATCCCTTATTATTTATTATTATTCTCTTTAACTGTTGACCTGCTCGCCGCCCCCTGAAGAGGAGAAGCACACAGTCCATGCAGGTCCCCCCCCCACAAGTACACAGCTTACCTGCATTCCCTTAACCAAATGGACAAAGCTTCCTGTGGAGGGTCTCACCTCAGATGGGGACTAATCCCCCCCCCCCCCCCCCCCACCCCATTCAACCAGTAATCCCAACACAATGCTCAAGCCCGACTGTGTACTCAGGTAATGGAGGCACAGCGCAAAGGAGCCCCCCCACCCCCCGCCACCAAACAATGCCCCACAAACAGAGACTATTGGGCCGCCATTGTCTCTGCGGGCTTTGATCTTATCGCCCTCGCCGTCTCTCACCTGAGGGGCCGGCTGGCTCGTCTCCGAAGGTGCGTTTGTAGCGGTTTAAGCCCAGCTGGCCTTCGCTTTAAGTGGAACAATCACTTCTCAAAAGTGTCGTCTCCCAACAGTTCTGGTTTAAAGCCAACGGCAGATGTTTTTGCTCCCTGAAGATCCGACTCGGCGAGAATGAGGTCGAGCGACGCCTCCAAACGCCAGGAGCCGAAAATCCACAGAGTTTCACAAGTGTGCAAAAAGTGGCGCAACGCCGCATAGTTGCACTGGCGAGGACAGGAGCTGTGGAGCTTGCTCCGCCGTCTCAGCGGAGCGCGGGAACAACCTGCAGCAAGCTGTCACGCCACGCTGCCACGCTGCCACGCTGCCACGCTATCACGCCACGCTGTCATGCCACGCTCTCACGCCACGCTGCCGCGCTACGCTGCCAGGCTACGCTGCCACGCTGTCATGCCACGCTGTCATGCCACGCTGTCATGCCACGCTGTCATGCTGTCATGCCACGCTGCCACGCTGTCATGCCACGCAGGGATTTTACTCGGTCGTTATCTGTGCAAATCTGGAGGCGTTGTTACGAAAGACTGCCGAACAAACAACACTAATCTATCGTTTGTTTCCATATTTGCGAGCACACGTGCTGTCCGATGTATTATTGATCGGACGTTGATGCTCTAATGTTCTGCAGTAGGACATGTGAGTGTTGACATGAACCTCCACATTAAGGGCACTGTACATACATGAAGAAGCACTGTTCACCCGGCGTGAATGTAAACACCCTCAGATTACAGCTCTGGCTGCACTCCAGTGAGCAGAAACGCATGCAGGTAGCTTTTGTTCTAGTTGACCAGGTTCTGAGATTGGAGATACAAAAGGAGGTGAAGGGTGTCTTTGTCTCTGCTGCTCGCACTGTTGACACCAAACGGACATTTGTTATGAAACGCATTGTTCTGTTTTGGTGCAACTTACCAGAAAGTGGACTCACAGTGGGTGAGTGTGACCCACGTCCCCCAATCCATGATGGCGAAATCAGAGTTTCCTCAGAGAACAACGATTGTGAAGCCGTGCGGTAGGAATAAAAAGCCAAAAGCACATGTACTTTCAGATAGAACGCACTCAGCTTCCTGTCTGGCTTCCGACCCGAAGCAGCCTGCTACAGCCATCAGGAGGGTCCCTGCCTCAGCATCCTCGCCGCTGATGTCACAGCTATCCACGTGACCTCGCCGTTTAGACAAAGCAAAGTCAGCCGTTTCCACCCGATGCCTCATGCTGGGAAGTGCAAGCGGAGCGGGACGAGCTCGCCTTTATATGGCGAGACGTGTCTCGTGTGTCGGGGAGCTTTTATGAAACACCTCGGATCAGAGCCACATGGATGAAACCTGATATCCGTCATCGTGCCCCATCTGTTGAGCAAATACCGCAGAAATGTGCCTTTTTGAACTTTCTGCACGTGAAAAATATTCCCTTAATATCTCATCTGTATCCGTGCACGTCAGAATGTATTTAAGGAGTCGAGCGCTCTAATTCCCTTTGATCTGCAGACTGTAACTTTAGCTACTGTGTCAGTCTGACCCAAATGTGCATCTCGACTCTGGAAAGTTCATCTGTTGCCGAAGTAGAAGCCCGTCCTTCTTCCACTCGCTTTGAGACGCACAAATCCAGCTGTTTGAAGGGTTTGGTCACGTAGGGAAGGCCTGAGAGGCCGTAGGATGCTTTGTCCCTGTGTGGGAGGAGCCTGGTAGCACCCTGTCAATCACAGCAAGCCCCGCCCCCCCCCCCCCCGCGAGAACACAAACGTGTCCGCGCCTTATTGTCAGCTTCTCTCACTCCCTCAACTGCCCCCCCAACACCGTGACAGTCGTCTGCAGCAACACACACACACAGACACACACATTAACACGTGGCTTCACACGCTCGGTGCAACCGGCCACCTGCACACACACACACACACACACACACAAACGTCACGGCCATTACGGCGACAGAGGGTCAGGTTGCAGGGGTACGTGCACCCTGAGTCCAGGTGGAGCACATTTTATTGTGTACACACACACACACACACTGCACTCTGCGTTCCTTTGCATTTCACTTTCTCTCTACAAACAGAAACGCGTTTCCACACACCCCACCGACAACCGAGCCGGGCAGCACAAGCAATCTTGGTGGGGGGGCGGGGGGGGGGGGGTCAAAGGTCTGTTATTCGTGTGAGACACACGCCGTGCATGCGTGCGCGCCTGCTAACTCTGGTTAAGCCTCGGCGCCGCGGCGCGTGTATTTCTGTTTGTTTGTGTCGACCCGTCTGATGGAGGCCGGGCTTCATAACTCAGGCTTTAGTGCGTCTATTCACACACACACACACACACAGAGAGAGGGGCCCCCGGGGGCCACGGTGAGAGTATGAAGATGACATTAGACCACGCAGATCGCCTTTCACCACCCCCCCCCCCCCCCCTCCTCTCCCCCCTCCTTGAGTCTCCTGAGCCGCGCCGTGAGGGGTTTTAGGAGCCCCACGACACACGAAACCCGATCGCCCGCCCGTTGTTTTTGGGGACAAAGGCTGCGGGTTGAGGACGCGGCAGAAGGTGTGCGGTGTCTCGCGCGCGTCCCCCGCGGTGCGAGACGAGTTCGCAGAAAAACAACCTGAAAGATGTCCAACGTCCCACCAAGAACCAGACGAAACATTGATTTGGAATCAGTGGTTTTATTGATGCACCCGATGATTCATCGTCTTCAAAGACCGGCTTTAAGGACAATTTGGGGTTTTGCGCTTTATTGACTTTCCAAAATGGAGGTATTGTTCATGTCTTTGTGAAGAAGAGATGTCTCGTCATGAATCATAATGTCCATCTGACAAGGTGTCTCTTCCGCCCAGGTCAGTGTTTAATCCCCACGGTGCCGATTCTCTGCGAGGGTTTAGTTTGATGCAGCGAGACTTTACGATGAAACTGTCCATATTTGTCCTCCTGCACTTCAGTGTCTGCTTCTCCCGTATAATGAATAATAGGCATAAGGAAGACATGTCTCCATGACTCTTCATTTGATCAATAGCATGATACATATTCTTAGGGTTTTAGGGTGACCTTTCATTTTTAAGGCTAGAGTCTATTCCTTCTGTGACCTTTCACAATAAAAGACCTGGACTTATGTAATTCCCTTTTATTTGCGCGTTTATCTTTGACGCGGCCGTTTCTCTCCGGGTGAATAAAAGCCTTCGGGTCACAAAAAGGTCAAACCAAAGGTCACAAACATATCCGTTTGGCGCTTCCTGCTAAAGCTTTAAACCTTTGTGCAATAAAGGCAGAGAGAGCAGCTCTTCATAATCACTCTACCTGTACACACACACACCCCCCCCGCCCCACCCACCCCTCCCCCCGCTAGCGCTGTGTGACTCCAGTGAAGAGGTCACCATCCACTGAAGCTGAGAAAACAACAGAAAGCTCAGGACTGGTCAGGCGGCCCGGGTCAAGGACCTCAAGAGGCCCAGCACCCTCTGGGTCATTAATAATTAATGAAACCCGAGGCTGGGACAGGAGGCCGTGACTAAACACAAAAAGAGCAGCGAGGGGGGGGGCAAGGGGGGGGTGGGGGACTACAGTCCGTGCTTTCACTGTATGCTCCGAAGGCTCCGGACCCAGCGACGCTTGAAACACCAAAGAGGGGAGCTGAGGGCCGGACTGTGTGTGTCACAGCGAGGGGCCTCCATCAGGAGCACGGAGGGGGGGCCTTAGGAGGAATTGGTTCTTAAACCCCCCCCATCTGGGGCCAGATATGAAAGGACAGTCCAACATGAAAAATACATTTCACTGCTATAAAAGAAGTCAATCATTCTTCTTCTTCTTCTTCTTCTTCTGCTCAGAGTTCATTGGACGACTGCGGCCCGCACGAGGAGGGCGAGTACCGCCTGCAGGTGACCCAGTTCTTCCAGAGGCTTGTGTACTGGAACAAGGAGCTGAGCGGCACCTTGGTGACGTCCATCACCGTGGTGCCGGTGCGGGGGCGGGCCGTGGCCTACCTGGGCACCGCCGACGGACGCCACTTACAGGTGAGCCGCTTATCTCCTCCTCCCAGGTTTGTTCTTGTTGTTGGTGGTTTTTATTTCTGTGTATGCGTCATGATCAGGGTGCCCCGCCCCCCCCCCCCTGCCCCCCCTGGGTTTTGTGTTGCTGGTTTCATCCAAACCAGGTTGCAAACACACAGATGTCCTCGTGTCCTCGTGTCCTGGCTCCTTGTCCGTGTGTGAAAGCGCCGCGTGTCGGGTCTCCGGGCGCCCTCGGGCCTGTTTGCATAGTTTGCTGACCTTTGACCCGCGAGCTTCCAAAAGGCCCAAACAGGCTGAGCAAACAGGCTGTGTGGCCGGTCAGCTGCTCTCACGCGTTCGATAAGATTGTGTTTGATCAACAAGACGCTACTAAAAGTCAATTTAGTCAACTGTTGCCATAGCGATGACAGTTAAGTAGATCACTGATTTTGTTTAAAATAGTCAAATATAATTTATTATAATAAAGTTTGTTTTAGAAACAAACTTGTTCTCAGATCATCCCATCAGTGTAATGGATGACATGTTGTTATGACCTTTGACCTGGCACATGAAATACATCTGAAGCTGGTGTTCTTTAGATCCACACCAGTGCTGATTGGCCTACAGCTTAATTAACTTAATTAACCCTTCTTTCACTGTACACTCTGCGCATGTGATGGACCCCCCCCCCCTGTAAAGCAAAAGCTGAATTACTTCACGTGTTTTTGAGACACAAAAATGAAAAGACATGAGTGGAGAAAAAACAAAAAAGGCAACAGAGACGTAGAAAGAAATCGACAGCTGCCTTTGGGGGGGCATAAGGGGGGCTGAACGGCACGTTAATGGTGAACGGCGAGCTCCGCTGACACGTTCACTCGCACGGCATCTCGGGCTCGCCGAGGGTCACGGGCAGCTGTTGCCGCGTGTTTCTCTTCCACCACACACACACACACACACACACACACACACACACACACACACACACACGCACACACACACGGCTTTAACGTCTTTAGTTCCTTTCTGTCCGGTTGTGTTTGTTGAATTGAGGCTCGTTCTTTTAGCAGCTGTCTGACGGAGCTTTTTACTGGTCTCAGTAAAATGGGTCAACTATTAGTCAACGTCATCACGAGGGGTTCGGCGAATACAAATGAAATTATGATGATGATTCGCTGATTGGAGGTAGTAGACGCAAAAGGGAAAGAGAGAGAGAGAAAGAGGGAGCAGCGAAGCAGGAGAGATGCTTTAGAAGAAACCAGAAGGCGAAGAAGGAGCTGATGTGTAGAGGAGGAGACCCTCGTTGCCCGTGACATCACCACGGAGCTTCATGCAGTCCTTGACCTTGATCACATCGTACTCCTGTTTTAACCTCTACGCGCCCCCTCCAAGGTCAGCCGGTTTCACGTTGCACTTTCTTCTATCTTTTCAAAATAAAACCAAGCTTGTTTCCAGGAGATGCCCAGCATTTTCCAAAATAAACTCATAGAAAAAAAAAAGCAAATGACTGTGTTTGGGGTCAACTTATGTTGATTCTAATTGAGCTTGACCCTGCGACCTCCTGCTCCCCCCCAAGGATAAAGCACACAGCCGATCGGCCGGTTCGTCTTTCATTGTTCGCCATTCTGCTGTGCTCCGGTTTCCTGCTCGCTCAAATAAATGGTTTCCCTCGGCTTCAGTTTGGCTCACCGTGGGAACAACACAGCATCGGTGTTTGGAGGCAACCCCCCCGCCTCCCCCCCGCTTGCTTAATACAATAAGCTGTCATTTACACCACTATTACCTCCAGAGAGAGGCCTGTTGTGGGCCCTGGTCCCCAGCCGAAAGACACCCATTATGCTCGCTGTTACAAAGCCGACGTTGATCACCATGGCTCAAACTGGGGGGAGGGATGAAGCTCTTTCTGAGAGGGGGGGGGGGGGGGGGGTGTATCACGACAAAAATCCCATTTAAAGTTCACAATGCAGAGGTATTTACTGGAAAAGTCCCGAAGCCGGAGGGGTCTCCTCATCGCTCGCTGCAGCTCCATCCGGACATGTGTGTGTGTGTGTGTGTGTGTGTGTGTGTGTGTGTGCCACAGGGGGAGCAGGAGGTGTCATTTGGAGCGCTCGGTGTAACTGGAGCAAGCACACGCCCCATTACAGCCCTGTTCTGTTTGCTCCCAGCTCGTAATTGCAGCGTAACCGCAAATGATGAATGCTGTTCCAGGTGTGCACGTGTGTGTGTGTGTGTGTGTGTGTGTGTGTGTGTGTGTGTGTGTGTGATGGAAAGACAAGATAGAGTGTGTGTGTGTGTGAGGGAAAGACGTCAGAGGACACAATGTCTCTCAGCTTTCTGTCTCTCTGGGGGAAGTAAACTGTGTGTGGTTCAAATTAAACGCAATTAATTAGAGATGTTTAGTTTCTGCAGGAGGTTAAAAGCTGAAGAGCGTTTCTCAAGTGTCAAACTGCACGGAACCTTCTGTGTGAGTCGAGTCATTTTGGACCACTTTTGGGCCACGATTGCGGACCAGTGACCTATTTATTCGATACGCTGTCTTTGACACATTTTATAATGGAGCAATTGATTGCACTTTAGTAATATAAATAATCCTGTTCATTTTGAAGAAGTTTCTTGTTTTTCATTTTAAAGGGACGGTTACAAATCGATAAAGCATATGTTTGCCTGTAGTGATACAGGTCTTCAGGTTGCTATGACAACGGGCCTCAGTAAAACAGAATGTCAAAGCTAACACTGGAGATGTATCATTACATCATCTGGAGATTATATCGTTATAATTTAGATCTGTGGTAATAACTCCCCCCCGCCCCTCCGTCTTTCAGGTGCTCTTCTCCCGGTCGGCCTCTCCGCATGTCAACATCCGGCTGGACTCGAGACCCGTCTCCGCCGCCATGGCGCTGCCGGAGGCCGACGGCTCGGGCGGCGCCCTGCTGATGGCGACCGGGAACAAGGTGGGCGGGTAACCACGGAGACGAGACAAAACACTGCCACCAAAGACGTCTCCCTGAGGGGGGACACTTCTCACGTCCTCCTCTCCCTGTAGATCACCAGCGTGCCTCTGATTGGCCCCGGCTGTGGTCAGCTGACCACCTGCACTTCCTGCTTGCTGTCGTCGCGGGTCACCGAATGCGGCTGGTGTGACGGACGCTGCAGCAGAGCCGACCGGTGCCCCCCCCCCTCCGTCTGGACCCAGGACTACTGCACACCTGTCATCACCAAGGTAACCGCGGCCCAGTTGGTGCATAAATTAGCATAAATTACCACGATGCTGTCAGCTATCAATCAAAACTATGGAAGGAACTGAACCCCAGTGATTCAAATACGGGAAATGCACTACATGCACTGGACACTAAATGTGTGTGTGTGTGCGTGTGTGTGTGTGTGTGCGTGTGTGTGTGCGTCAGGTGTCCCCGAGCTCCGGGCCCATTCGCGGCTCCACGGCGGTCACCGTGTGCGGCGCCGGCTTCGGCTTCGACAAGACGGAGAACTTCAGGCCCTCCATGGTGACGGTGGAGGTGGGCGGAGCTCCCTGCAGGCTGCCCCGACAGGACAACACCAACAGGTGTGTGTGTGTGTGTGTGTGTGTGTGTGACCTCCTGCCAAACGCACCTTTGTTTGGGGGAAAGTCTGAACGCTGCGAGGTCAACAGAGCCCCACGCCGGCGTCCTATAGGGGCCGAGCAGCAGTTTAATATGGGGGGGGGGGGGGGTTATTGTGTCCTCAACCCATGACTCGCCTAACTGAAAAATTGCTGGGAAAATGGCGGCCTGCAGACTTTCCAGCGGGCCGTGTCTCATTCAAAAGGCCCTTTTGCTTCGAACAACTTCGTTAGAAATTGAAAAAAAGAAGGACGGGTCCTTTGTATCTTTGCATCATTGAATTAGAGCTGAATGCATAACGTGAGGTCTGTGCGTTGTCTGGTAGGGGGGGTTTTGTGTCTAGGTGGACTGTGATGCTGTGTTCCCCGGTGTTCAGCGGGAACTTCACCCCGTCAGGAGACAGCGTGAAGGTCACCAGCGGCCACAAGGTCGCCACGGCGACGGGCTTCACCTTCGTGGTAAGAACACGGCGACGTCACGCGCTAAGCGCTAGTTTCTGAGCGCTTCGGGGGGGGGTCGCTGACACTGTCTCTGCGTCCAGGACCCCGTGATCCACGAGATCTTCCCGACATTCGGGCCGAAGGCGGGGGGCACCATGCTGACCATCAGGGGGGCCTTCCTGGACACGGGGAGCAAGCGGGAGGTGACCATCGGGAGAGCGGCCTGTAAGATCCAGAGGTCGGTTCAAAGTCGCTCTCCCTCAAAAATACATTTATTCACAGAAAAGAACACGATGTTGAGCTTTAAAACGCTTTCCAGATGTTTTGGATCTGATGGAGTTCTTAACATCTGAAAGCCTTGTTACCATGGTTCATGTGCTGTAGACGTTGCACGGTGCTTCCATTCTCCAACAGTCAGCACAAAGCAGGAAGCAGCGTCCCACAAAGGAACCCTGAACTTTTCCCAAATCCTTCCTTCTTTTGACGTCGCGAGTTTGACAAGTTTGACAATGCGGCCGGCGCTCGCTCTGCAGGGGCATTGTGTTTGTCCAACGTGCCCCGACATTACTGTCACTTCACTGGGAAACGCTTGTCCCTGCGAGCTGGAGGTCGAAGCCGGTCAAAGGTCGTCCTTTCATTGTGTCTCCTCCCCCCCCCCCTCAATTGGGAATTATCTGCAAGACTAATGCAATGAATGAATGGAGGACAATGGCCACCACTGTACATGCTAACACAACAACATATCCTGTGTGTTTACCCCCCCCCCCCTCCACCACCAGCCTGTCGTCCACCATGCTGACCTGCAAGACGCCTTCCCACGCCGACCAATCCAAGCAGAGCGTGAAGCTGACGGTGGATTCGGTGGAGCGTCTGGCGCCGGCGCCGTTCACCTTCCACCCGGACCCCATCGTCACGAGCATCCAGCCCTCGCGCTCCTTCGTCAGGTCCGTTACGGTCATTCGGAATGCAGTAGGGTAGGAAGAAATCGAAGGATCCCTTTGCCTGTAGCTTCATGCATCTGAGAGCTAACTCTATGGGAGCAAAGGTCATCCATCGAGCCCAGGCTTCATGTGCCCCTGAAAGTCCAGGTTAAACATGGTCACTTTTGCTTTGGATTCATTCTGCAGATAATCCAAAGCAAAGCTTCCCACGTAAGAATCCCTTTTTTATTTCCTCGGGCGAGTACTTGCTCGCTGGGAAGCATCACTTTCCTTCTGCTGGTTGCCGCGGTGGCCTGATTCTCTCAGGAATGGTTTGGACATCAGTATTTGTCAACGTCAGGAATACGTTTCCTCCGGTACGGGGGGGGGGGGGGGGGGCAGAGAGAGATTCATGCATTCAGTTTTTTCCAGCAGGAGGAAACGAGTAGGAGGTGACGAGTGGCTAAACTGCAAATGCTAACAGCAGGTCCCTCCCAGTGGGGATCTACTGTGTCTCTGTCTGATGCTAACGCTCATACCCCCCCCTCTCTGTAGCGGAGGATGCACGGTGTCAGCTCACGGGCTCTTCCTCCAGTCCGGCCTCCAGCCCCAGATGGTCCTCACCACGGGTCATGATGCCGAGGTCTTCCATGTGGTGAGTGCGAGAAGGACGTCACATCCCCAAATCTGAAACTCAGAGTAGACCTTCGATTTCATTCAGGAATGAACCTTTAAGCTCTTAGAATGAACTGAAGCTACCGGCAACGTCTTCTGAGGGAGATGTTAGAGAAGAAGAACCCTTTAAAGAATATCACATGTTGAAATGCATGGTATTGTCATTAAACACGCCGAGCCCCCTCCAGAAAGGGTTAGTTACGTCCAGGGGAACCAGAGCCAGCGTGTCAGACAGAGTGGGGATGGAAAAGTGAGGCCTCCAGCTGGCTGCACAGTAGCCGAGGCTCCACTTACTGTCCTACGTGACGCCTGGTCCCCAGGGGTTAAAGGTCACGCAGTAAAACACACTTTCAGGCTCCTTCCTTCTAGTCGACTGTTTCCTTTAACTCAATAAGTCTCTGACTCCCCTCATTGTGTGAGACTGCCGCATTGATAGAATAAAATGTGTCCTTTTTTGTGTGTTAATTGACGTGGGCGCCGTCATGTCTTCAGGCCTCCACATATTTTACCTCAAAACTATTCCCACCGCCACTTTATCAATAAAAGGTTTGAATGACTCCTGCAGTCAGAGGGACGAATACCAGGATGCTTTTAACCCGGCCGAGTGTCCTTATTGCCTCGTCTTGAGGACGTTGTCTGTCCCCCTGGGGGTCTCGTCTTCTCCGCGTGGCCCGGGGTCACACAGGGGTCACGCAGGGGTCACACAGGGGTCACACAGGGGTCACGCAGGGGTCACACAGGGGTCACACAGGGGTCACACCGGGGTCCGTCTGCGCGTGAGGGTGCACAGTAATTTAAAAAATAATCACAATTTCTATCTCACGCAATTAAATTAAATTAGACAAATAAAACCAAACTTTTGTCTCTATCATCTTATTTTGTTGCAAAGGCTTTAAAAAATAAAAATCCTGTCCTTGAAATCGATGAATAGTCCTGATGAACAATCAGCTGCGTGTGTCTCCCAGGTCTGATTCCACAGTGAGCGCTGGTGCTGTGGTTTGTCCACTCAAAGGTCAAAGGTCAACGGACCGGAGCTGCGCTCATTATACTTTTTATAAAGATTTTTTCTAAAAAGATAAAAAAAATATTGCGAGAGGAACTAGAAACACAAACTCCTGGCCTGGAGAGAGGCAGAGCGGGTGATAATGATTTAGGGATCATGCCCCCCCCCCCCCCCGGGCCCCAGCTGTCGCCTGTTACATTCCTTCCAGTGAAAGGGGATGAGCTCAGTCTTTTGAGAAGGGACAGTATGAGTGTCTTATTGTCTTAACCCCTAAAAAATGGAGGAAAAGGATCTCTGGAAGAGGTTTCCATCCAGCGGCGGAACGGCACCCTGGGTAATGTGAGGCGCCCCCCCCCCCCCCCGAGGTGCTCTCCAGTCGGACGTTCGGGGGTCTCAGCAGCGTGGACTCGATATCTCAGATCTGCAGTAAAGCCCGGTCTCAGCCAGCCGCAGCTTTCCCACACACATGAAAGAGGGGCTTGTTTTACGACCCGTCGTGAGAGGCTGGCGTGTTCACAAGGGCGGGGGGGTTGCGGGGGGGGGCTGCACATACGTACATGCAAAAGACCCTCCAGTTGGCACCTGATCCCCTCGAGAACCTTCTTCCTCTTCCCGTTTTTCTGTGAAGCGAGCGGGTTACATTTTGTGTGTGTGTGTGTGTGTGTGTGCGTGTGTGTGTGTGTGTGTGTGTGTGTGTGTGTGTGTGTGTGTGTGCGTGTGTGTGACAACAACCACGCTCCACATCTATTGCCTCCACGCGGCTCTCAACATGGCGGCAGGCGAGGCGGCTGCTAGCGGCTGACGGTGTTTATCGCTGTGAGATGTCGTTCATTCAATTAGAGTCAAAAGAGGAGAGGACGCCAAACTGCAAAGGGGACATGTGACATGTGACATGTGACAATGAGCCTAAAGTCAGCCGCCGCGTGGAGCGCCGCGTCGGGGGGAGAATAAAGACGGGGTCTTTTGTACGTGGGAGCTCGTTATGACTCGGCCTTTTTTTTTCGCGGGTTGTTACACTAATGATCCTCCGGGGATGGCGGAGTTTTTCAGAATCGCTGGTTCTCTCATCACCCCCCCCCCCCGGCCCCCCCAGGCCCCCCGCCCCCCCCGGCCTGCGAGCGATTGTATTTACAGCTGCTGCCGACCTGCAGCCCCTCGGCCCCCGATACCAGGACACGTCTTCTGAACAATGAAACTGACGGATTTTTCCACTAATTCACAGGATATTTTTCCTTCTTCGCTGCACCCGTGGGAGACGGGGTGGGGGGGGGTGGTGGTGGGGGGGGGGGGGGGGGTTTACCCTGCACTCGCTCCATGCTGGTGTGTGGGGGGTAATTGGATTGCTTTTGTTGGGTGACCCTCACGTGGACGTGTTCAGCGTGCATGAGAGCGCTTCAAATGCGTCATTCACTGTGGGGGGGTAATGGGAGGGGGGGGGTGCGACAGAGCTGCTGCTACTGGAGGCAGCTCGACTTCAACCGGTTAGTTGAGCTTCTGTTGGTTTAGACATCAAGAGTCTAAGAGGGCGGTTGGTTTGTTGTTTTTACATATTTATTCAAATCTATTACACAGTTACACCGTTTTTTATCGTAACTATTCCACAAACTCAAGGACACGTCTCCCTTTGTGGCCCAAAGGGCGACCTGACACGGCGCAAACATCAGCATCGACCCGTGGGGTTTGTTCTGTTCTGATAGCAGTGATGACGGGAACAACAGCCTCCTTTTAATCGGATATTATCAGTTAATCATTTTAAATCCGTTTTTCAGCTGAATTCTCTTCACACCGATTCACGGCGGTTTAGATCACTGACGAAAATGAAAACAGACTCCGGGTGTTTCTGTCTCGCAACCGGTCCCCCCCCCCTGCCCCCCCCCGGGCCGTGCGTTTAAACACTGTTGTTACTAAAACAAGGAAACAGCCGGCTTCTCGTTCTTTGTAGAGTGGGGGGGGGGGGGGGGTTCAGGTGTGTCTCTTGTGTGCAGAAGAGCTGGTCTTCACTCCCTCAATGGACCAACTTTCATTTATGTACAATATGTGCATGTTGAAATCATGTGACGGTTCATGGCGTGTTCCCTGAGTAGTCTTTCCATCTCTTGAACCATTGCACCTTGTCCTCCCCCCTGTCCCCCCTGTCCCCCCCCCCCCCTCCGTCCTCCTTGCAGAGCTGCGTGTACGGGGAGAACCGGACGTCCATCCAGTGCACCACGCCCTCTCTGGCCAAACTGGCTCTGCAGCCCCCCGTGGTCACCAAGGTGGCGTTTGTGCTGGACGGCTACTACACCGCTCAGTGGGATCTGATCTACGTGGAGGACCCCCTCTTTCAGGACCCCAAGCTCACCTCCAAGGACAACAAGAGCATCGTGGAGCTCAAGGTGAGGAGTTACGACAGCGGCCAACAGGCCCAGTTCTCATTGGACCCTCGGCTAAGTCCCGCCCCTCGCGAGGGTCCAGTGTTGATACATCGGAAAAGAGATTTAAATATCTTTAAGAACGTCTTCATTTGAGTTAGCAGATCTTTCACTGGATGAATCCACATCCACGCTGGTATTGGAGGAAACAATACTGAAACAAAAACAGGAAGTGGAGTCTGTTTCCCATCGTTTACCCCCCCCCCTCCCCGCTGCACCTCTCCATGTATTCTCGTATTCTCTCGTTGACTGGCATTGTTCTGCCGGGCCGAGGTCAAAGCGTTTGACATATTAACGCCACCGCGGACATTTCCCCCCCCCGGGTCTGACTCCAGCGACACATTGAAAACGCGTTTCTACTCTTTTCTTCGGCTTGGTGGCAGCTGCACTTGTTTCTTCTTTTTTCTCTTTTCCCAGACGCGACCTTGGCCCCCGGTGCTAAATCCAAGCGGTGACCCTTCCTCTATCCCCCCGCTCCGTCCCAGACAAACACCCCCCCCCCGAACCAACATTTTTACCCCGGATGAGAGGGGGGGGGGGGGGTCGTGGGGGTCGGTACCAGCCATCGCACCCAAACAGGCCCCAAAATCACAAATAAAGGAGCGTTGGGCCGTGACATCAAAGGGGGGAGGTGGGGGGGGGGTCTGTTGGTTTTGGCGCGCTGGACAGCGCCGCGACACGGACTGCGCCTCGCTTCCATTTACCGCCGCAACAAAGCATTCGGAGCGACGGCCCTTTGATGAATTCAACAACTCGTCTCCGCTCTGTCGCCACGGCGACAGCCCGAGAGCAGGGTCTGCCCCGGGGGGGTCGGCTTCGCAGTGTTGTCGCAGTGTGCGTCCCTAATTGCAAGCAAGTGGATTTAGTGGTCTGTGTGAGTGTGTGTGTGTGTGTGTGTGTGTGAGAGTGTGAGAGTGCGGGAACAGGTGTGAGCCTCCACTCTGTGTCAAATTGGAAAATCCCAAGCTGTCACGCAAGGAATGTGATCGTTCTCTTTATTGCCTTCTGCTGCACTCAAACAAGTGTGTTTATGTGAGGGAGAAAGAGGGAGAAAGAGGGAGAAAGAGAGACAGGAACAAAACATGTGACCGGGAATGAAAAACAAGGGGGTGAAAAACGAGTTGTTCTCTCAATCGCTGCGTGTGCTTTGGTCGGATCACAAGGGGGGTGAGGGGGGGGGGGGGGGGGGGGTTGGGGAGGTTGTTCTCGTCCCACGTCTCCACCAAGCTGCTGAGTGTTTCCATCTCTGTGGATCACGATGAAGTCTCTCTTTTCTCAGGCCGCAGTGCGTCCTGCGCCCTTCACTCCGTAGAACCATCATGTTGTTCTTTAAGTCCTATAAATAGTTTAAATGCTGCTCAAAATAAACCTTTTGAAGACCGTACACACAATATGGATCTTACAGCTTCTACGGGAGCCTTTTTGTGTGTCAGAAGCCGTGTTGTCCCCATTTCCCTGCACAGAAGCAGACCATCTGGTTACTGATGTAGGTCGTATACAGGCGTTGGTGGTAGACGGAGGATGTTCCTACATCACGGGGTACCACAGCCGGCCTCAAGATGCTCTCATTCCGCTCCCCTCCTGGAGTCCCAAACTGCCCACTGTTTCCTGTCACTTCTTGCCCCTGAGTCCTCCCTCCTGACCAGCAGGGGGCGACTCCTCTGCTCCCATAGACTTCTATGAGGAAATCACTCTACTTCTGTGTAGTGACCAGCAGGGGGCGACTCCTCTGCTCCCATAGACGTCTATGAGGAAATGACTCTACTTCCCTCTTGATTTATTCCCTCAGTAAACGAAATGAGTTTAAGGTATCTAAGCTATATACACTTTTAGTTTAAAGTATTTTACAGTACAGCATGATGTCCATTTAGTGAATTAGGGTCAATTTAGAGTGAAATACCCCACGAAGCAGGGAGTGCTTTAGGGCGGGGCTTACTGTGATTGACAGGTTGCTATAACAGCGTTTTTCCGGTCCAGGAGATTTCCATATTTTTTTTGCGTGTTTTCAGTAAGTATTATATGCAGATAATGGTCTGGACTCTGACCTTTGACCGGACCAACAGCAACAGTTGACCTCAACCTTTTGCAACAATTGACCTGTCTCTGTATCTCAATCCCCTTCTCCGTCCTCCTCCCCATCCCTCCCTGTTGCCCCCCCCCCCCCCCCCTCTCTGCCACGCAGGGTCACCACATGGACAGGGAGGCGATGAAGTGTCAGGTCCTGACGGTCTCCAACCACAGCTGTGAGAGTCTGACTCTGATTGGGAACACGCTGGAGTGCACCGTCCCCACCGAGCTGCAGGCCGACACCTCCAAGGAGCTGCAGGTGCAGGTGAGCCCCCACCCGCCCCCCCGAGAGGGAACGTGCTTCTCACAGGAGAAAGGCTCTATTGCTCAAAAATGTTTTCAGTACTTCTTTGTGTGTGTGTGTGTGTGTGTGTGTGTGTGTGTGTGTGTGGTCCTCGTCAGGTTTCTTCTGCAAAGATTGAATGAGGGATTCGACCTTTGACCTTTCCCTTGCTGTGAATCAGGTTGATTCCTACTAGCAGTTCCTGAACATACGTTTATTTTACCAATTGGTTTATTCGCACCCAAACATCCACACAAGTCATGTGACTCAGCGCCTCTTTAACACGAGCTTGTTCTCTCGCTCCTTCAGCAGCAAGCCGTACGGCTCCATCTGTCTCTGAGGGCTGGAGGTCGACCTTTTATTGCTCCAATCACGGAGGAGCTTTGTTTTTACACGGCTGTTGACAGTTATTGGGGAGATCCGGGGTTTTAAAACTCTGCTTCGTGCCGCGCTCAAGAGTTCTGTTCTGTAAAAGTACCCAAACAAGCGCACATCCTAAAAGATAATATTATTCGTGTTTAGCGAGGAAGAGGGGGACGCTTTCTGATGTCCAAACAAGATGTTCCGTGTCGAACATCTGCTCTCAGATCAGCCATAAATCCACTTGTAGTGCTTTCGTATAAAATGCCTGTATTACCAGGCTCTCAGGAGGAATTTCAGCAATAAAACGTGGCGGATCAAATGCGAGGAGGAAGAGGCCGCGAGGCAGAACTCCCAGGGAGGACACACCTGCGTGTTCCTGCTGCGTTTTAGTTTAATCCGGTTAGAAATGAGTGCTTCGCTACTCGGGGTCCCTTCTGCTCCCGGACTCTGGGAAAGTCCATGCGCAGCGCCACATTCCTCCCACTTCAATCCCCGCTCCCGTCCTAATGGAGTGTTTTATAGGGAGCGTATTAGACAGCGTGCTGAGTGAGAGGGCTCAGCGTCCAGCTGCCTTGTCACTTGAGCGTCATTCATGAGGAGGAAGTGGCGCGGCGCAGAAATGTCCGCGCAACTGGGTTTTATTAACGAGGCTTGAGACGCGACGGACGTTTAGCACCTGGGGCTCCGTGACACACATCCGGGGCCCTGAGGGCCTTCAGAGAGCCAGACTAATGGAAAAACCACACGCTGTGAAAGCGGCTCCGAGCGTTAGCTAACGAGCTAACGAGCTAACGGGAGAGAGCATCGAGGCGTCAACATAAAACACCTTCACAGCACACACAAACACATACGTATTAAAGCCGGTAGTTTAGTCTGTAAATATATATATATATAAATATGAATGTATATATAATAATACAACTTTTCAACCAACTTCATCCAAACCTCCTGCTGGGTGTAACCTCTGCCACGCCGCCATGGCGTCCAGGGGGCGGAGCTTATCGGCCTCGTTGCTGTTGACTTGTGAACCGTGGCCTTCAGACGCCGTCGCTTGTGAGATGGTCTGCCAATATTCCTGAGCTCTGATGTCCACACACACACACACACATCGGCCCATCTGCAGCAGCAGAAACCTAATTTCCACTAAACCTAATAATAGCAGAGGGAATATATCGCTGATGTAATCTTCCTCCAGACTGTGGAAAGGCACCGTGTGTGTGTTCATGTGTGTACGTGTGTGTGTTCATGTGCGTACGTGTGTGTGTTCATGTGTGTACGTGTGTGTGTTCATGTGTGTGTTCATGTGTGTACGTGTGTGTGTTCATGTGTGTGTACGTGTGTGTAAGTGTGTGTCTTCTTTACATGGCATGTGTTACAGTCCGTACGTAGTCGCTCCTCTTGTGAATCGTGCCCAGCTCCTGGTTGACCTCTGACCCCCCCCCCCTCCTCCTTTCCAGTGGCACCAGGCGGACACCATCATTCACCTGGGCAAGGTGACGCTGGCTCAGGAGCCGGACTACACGGGCCTGGTGGTGGGCTGCGTGTGCGTCAGCCTGCTGATGCTGCTGCTGGGGTCGCTGCTCATGTGGAGGAGGAACAAGCACATCGACGGTGAGAGACCACGGCGGGGGGGTGGGGGTCAAAGGTCGAGCTTCGATCTGATCAGACAGCGACCGATGGCCTGTGATTTCACGGCCCCTTTTTCTAATGTTCCCTGCTTCTGACACATCGTGTTCATGAGTCTCTGCAGTCAGCTGGAGGTCAGAGAGGCAGCGACCCAAACATCTGGTGATGAACCTGCTTCTCCTTTCAGATGCGTCCGAGGTGTGGTACGACGGCCGCGGCCACATCCAGCACCTGGACCGGCTGGCCAACGCCAGGAGCGTCAGCCCCACCAACGAAATGGTCTCCCACGAGTCCGTCGACTATCGGACCACCCTGATGGAGGGTGAGTCGAGCGGATGGGCCCCTCCCCCTCCACACCTGACATGTCCTCGTGCACCCCCCCCCCCGCCCCCCCCCCAGTCCGCCGACTTACCTGTGGGTCTGAAGCGGGGGGAGGGGGGGGCAAGGCCATTTCATAGTGACGATTTCCGTTTTTGGGTCGGTAGACGTTCCAGAAACCCAGATGAACGTGTACAAGCTCTAAAAAAAGGGGGAATTTTCGTAATATGTCCCCTTTAAAGTTAACGTTTTTTTATTTAGTTTTTTAGTGACCTCTTACCTAAGAGCTCACTGACTCTTTTTTTAGGCTCAAAAGATGTAAAAGACTTTGATGTCCTCCTAAAAGTTGTCTCCTGTGGTTTCAGTTTCTTAAAGTGGAACAATTTCCCTGCGTCTAAAGAGTGCCCCGTGAGGCTTAAACTCGGGAGTGGATAGACTTACTAATGAACTAATGCCTGTCCTGGGGGGGGGCGTCGGGGTTTAGGCTCCGGTTCTACCTGAGCTCACCTTTATGTCCCCTTCTTTGGAAAACACAGTTAAATGCCCCCCCTTCCTCAGAAATCAGAGACTTTGTTTTGTTGCTTCCGTCCCGGAGCCAAGTTTGCCTCCCGCGTTCTGGAACCCCCCCCCCCCCCCTCCGACACCCCTCCCCAACCCTCCCACATGACCTTGACCATCCTCTCCGTCGCTCCTCCAGATCCGGGCGGCGAGCGGCCCGAGACGTGCCGGGGGGCTCCTCCCGTTTACGGGGGCAACGGCGAGCTGCTGTCCCCCAGACTGCGGAGGATGGGGGGCGGGCTGAGCCTGGGGATGGAGGGCGAGCTGGTGTCCCCCCTGCTGATGGCCCCGGTCCACATTGACCCGTCCTGCCTCCACCCGGACCTGCTGACCGAGGTGCAGCACGTGGTCATCGCCAGGGAGCAGCTGCTGCTCCACCTGAACCAGGTCATCGGCAGAGGTGGGTCCCCGAAGGGATGAGAAGGTTCCAGTCGATGCAAAGCTTCTAAAGGAGCATTAATCCCAGTGCTTTTCATGTGACCACGAGGCTGGAGAATGAAAGAATTTGTCACTTTTTACACTTAATTTAAAACATTTATTGTAATACTTAAGACTTTTTATGTATCTTTTCTGTTGTATCCAACACAACAACAACAAACCAAAAAGAAAAGGAGCATAAATAATAACATGAACATTAAACGTTAGACTCTTGTCTGGAGTGGAGTTGAGCTGAGATTAAATATTACGTTTTATATGAAGCTGTGTAAAAAGATAAAGTCGCCCACTGGGAGCTTAATCGCATCCTTCATGGAAACCACAAGAATCACCTGACACACTGTGGGCGTTTGAGTAGGCGAGTCAGGCCCGCAGATCAAATTCCACATCAAGAGGTGAAAGACCCCCCGAACCCCCCCCTGTAAACCCCCCACCCAACAATTGGCTGAAGAATCCCCTGAAGTAAAGAGCCTGGCTTTGGGGGGGGGGGGGCGGTGGCGTAGGACGATTTGTTCCCAGCTAGTATTCCCAGGCTCCATTATTGGGAGTCGTAATCCGACCCACTCAGACATTTACGAGGGGGGGGGGGGAGACGTGATAGGAGAACGCCGCGCTCATTTTAACCCCAAGTCCGGGGTGGAACCCTCACGCCTTAAGAGGTATAATTCAATAAAATGCCCAGTGATTCAATGGGGGGTTTGGCGTAGGCCAACACCCGCGTGGGGCTATAATGAATAAAGCTCCATACTGGGTTACTTGAGTGGGAGGGTGACGGTAACTTAAGATAATCAGAACTTTGACTTTTTCTAACCATAAAAGCATCAAAAAAAGCTGCGTGCATCACATGAAATCCCCTCGAGGCTTCTGCTCCAAACACCTCAACGGGAGATATCTCATCTTCTGTCATCGTGGAGACAAACGACAAGGTTTTTATTGAATAGAAATGGAATAGCGCTGCATTCTGATGCTGGTTTGCAGACAGGTGATCTTTTTTGGGGGGGGGGGGGGGGTTGTAAGTAAGTTTCATCAGTCGGCCTGTGGCTGTGACTGACGCTTGGCGCTGTGACCCCGCAGGTCACTTCGGTTGTGTTTTCCACGGGACGCTGCTGGAGCCGGACGGGCAGAAGCAGCACTGCGCCATCAAGTCTCTGAACCGTGAGTACGGCCCGCATCGCACCCGCATCGCACCCGCATCGCACACGCATCGCACCCGCATCGCACCCGCATCGCACACGCATCGCACACGCATCGCACACGCATCGCACCCGCATCGCACACGCATCGCACCCGCATCGCACCCGCATCGCACCCGCATCGCACACGCATCGCACCCCACGCGGCCTCTCCCCGTCCAAACATGTTGGCATGCCAGCCGCAATCATCCTCCGTCCTACATCTGCTTATAATGCTTCTTTATTTGTATGATATCATAACAATCCAATAGCATTAAGGACCTCATCTCATCAGGGCCCCCGGGTCCTCTTGGGGCGAGCTGATGGTGATGAATGAGGGTCCCAATGTGAGGACGGCATTAGGGTGCCCCCTAATTGTGTAACCTGTCAGTTGGACCTGGGGAGATTGATGCTGGAGTAACGAGGAGGAAAGCTGGAGGAGCCACCAAACCCAGCGGGGCGGGATGAACTCGGCCTGCTGGGGTTTCGTCCTCTGGGATTTAGGCCTGTTCTATTAAGTTTAGTGATTTCTCAGGGCGTCATAGTTCTTTTGTTATTTTTCAGACCTTGAGTTGATGCTTTTAGCCTCATATATGTCACTAAGACGATTGGTTGATGGCATAAGAGCCATGATGCATTTCCAGAAGGATTAATCTATGACATGACGTCATTCTTAACTTTCAGATGGAGGCTCTGTAATAAAACGTCATCTCCTTCTACCTTTCTTGGGGGGAGGGGGGTTGAAGGCCAACCAGCTGGTTTCTCCAGACATAAAGAGCTTCCATCTATAACCACATTACAGAAGAGTCAGTGGGGCTAAAGTGCGGCACAAGAGCGGCACGGATGCAATTGGCAAATGGGAGTTTTGGCGGGGTCAGGTCCGGGGGAGGACATTTCCTTTGCGTCTTTACCGCCATCATCCTTTTCTTTTTGCTGAAGGTATATAAGTAATGACCTTCATGCGGATGACAGTGCAGCAGAGTTGTCTTTAAATGCAGCACACCAGTAGATTCTCACACTTCTTTGTCTTCTTCACGTTCACGTGCTCATGAAGGCATCACAGATTTGGAAGAAGTATCCCAGTTCCTGAAGGAGGGGATCATCATGAAGGACTTCAGCCACCCGAACGTTCTCTCTCTTCTGGGAATCTGCCTGCCGCCTTCGGGCTCTCCGCTGGTGGTTCTGCCCTACATGAAGCACGGCGACCTGCGCAACTTCATCCGCGATGAAGGACACGTACGTACACCGGATGGACGCGTGCTTTGAGACATTTGTACATAAGTGCCGTGGAGAAACGGCGGTTTGTCACCCAGTTGTCTGAAGGTTTGCGTTGACCAACAGAACCCAACAGTTAAGGACCTGATGGGCTTCGGGCTGCAGGTGGCCAGAGGGATGGAGTATCTGGCCAGCAAGAAGTTTGTCCACCGAGACCTAGCAGCCAGGAACTGCATGTGAGTTCTCATCTATTTGTCACAGTAGTGCATTCTAAAGTATGAATATAACACCACACTGAATATGAGACTGGACAGAAACCAAGTTAAAGACAATTTGGACATTTCATCCAACACCGTTGGGGAGGGAAAGGAACAGAAAAACTGTGCTGTAGGGGAGACATAAATGATGAAATGTGCCCCGACAGGCTGGACGAGAGCTACACGGTGAAGGTGGCGGACTTCGGCCTGGCGAGAGACGTCTACGATAAAGAGTACTACAGCGTCCACAACAAGAGCGGAGTCAAGCTGCCAGTCAAGTGGATGGCTCTGGAGAGTCTGCAGACACACAAGTTCACCCCCAAGTCGGACGTGGTGAGGGCTCTGTTCTCTCTCAAAAAGGAAGGGAGAAGAAGGGAGAAGGCTGGGCGCTAAACGTTCCCCGTGTCTCCCTGCAGTGGTCGTTTGGCGTGTTGCTGTGGGAACTGATGACCCGCGGAGCTCCCCCGTATTCGGATGTGAACTCCTTCGACATCACCGTGTTCCTGATGCAGGGGAGGAGGCTGCTGCAGCCCGAGTTCTGCCCCGACGCACTGTGAGTGCCCCCCGCACACACTCACACCTGCACCTAGAGGTTCAATATATACACAAATGTGATGCCTCAATCAATCGTCCAATCAAATTCATCCCAACCCAATTACATATACAGACGAATGCTGTCATTTAACGGCGTCTTACAACTTGCATTGTCTCCCCTGACCACCAGAGGTGCTACAATCAGCCCTCGACACGCTGTTATTCAGTCAAATTAGCTCTCATGGGAAGACCATTAGTGTGAGTGATATACGCTGTGGAGCTGCACTTAAACGCATCACGAGGAGAGAGCTACAGTCTGAAGTCGGGAAAGGGGCAGCGGAAAGAGGGGGGGGGGACCGGCGGAGGTGAAGGACGGAGCAGAATAAGCATTTGGCGTCATGAATATAAACCACTCGAGTCGAGATGTCATCCATCGTCTAACCGTCATAAACACACTTAATGCTGGAGTGTCTCATGGTAGCTGTGGGTTAAATAGCAGTCACAGATTTAGAATGAAATCCAAAGCTAGGTTCTTCCTGAAGATCGGCCAATACACAATGTAGGAGCCTGGGAATAAACCGTGCCACTCAAATGAATGATCAGAGCGGCAGCCATTTTGAACGTACCATAAACGGTAACGTTTCCATTGCAGACTCACTGAGCAACGAGTCGGGAGAGCTGTGGCGTTACAAAGCGCAGTGAGGAGAGAAAAGGGATCGAATTACACAAGTTAATGCTTCATCCACTCGCTCTCACATTGCTATCAACACACCGGTGTAGCATTGAAGGCACGGTGGAGTTAGCACGCTAGTTGGTTAGCTAGCTAGCTTTCTCAACTTCCGGCGTGCCATACTGGTGACAGTTGTTTGATGCTCCGCGTCGACCGGTGGAAGGACAACCTAGCTAGCTATCTAGCTATCCCCTCTCTTCCTTTGTCACCATGACAACAGCAATCGACATTGTATCATTGAATCTGTTCTGCTCCCTTTTCTATTTCTGTGGATTTTCTTTTTTTTTCTTGACATCTGAGTCAACAGAGTTGGAGATTTAATATTTACGATCTCCTGCCTCACTGGTGAAAGCTGTCCGTCCGTCTGTTAACCTCTGACCCCCCCCCCCCTTCCCAGTGGAATGACTCGGTGTGACCTCTGCATGTCTATAGTGCAGTGTGAAACACGGGGGAGTTCAGGTGAGGCAGTTAAACAGAGACATCAAGGAGTGTGGGGGGGTAAGGGGGGGGGGGGTCTGCACGTCTGCATTCCCGCAATCCTGCACTCCAGATGGTTCACGGGGCGTCTCGGTGATAGCGGCCGCCGGCAGATACCTCGCACGTGTGGTAACGCGGCCGTTCTTCTTCTTTTCTAACAATGGAGACGGAGGCTCTGCCAAGTCGGGGGGGGGGCGAAAGAAAATAATACCAATGGAATATCAGAAAGAGTTCTGTTGATGGATTGTCCACGTTGAAATAATAAAGACTTTACATGCACTACAGCTGATAGGGAGGAATAACTGTGGTGAAGTGAACTGTTAACGTCAGTGGCACCATGATACCGTCAGAAACGCTAAGTTTTGAGGGTTCAAATCGTGGCTAATAGATGATTTATTGTTGCATGGAAAAACAAGAAGAGCGAATAGAAACCCAACTTGATGCTGCAACAAAAATAAAAACATTTTTACACTATTGAAATAACTGATAAAAATAGCGCAGATGTGGAAAATTTAACAAATCAGAGAATACTTTTTTAGGCTTTTTTGAGTGGAGGATTTAAGTGAATACAGGTACTCTGACGGACAGAATGAGAGAAGATAACGTTTTTTAAACATGTTCTTGTAGAAACATGAATACAAAATATGCATTGCTATTTGTGGGAACTTAATTTATTAACGTATTCAATTTTACGTCAATAAAACAGTGTATAAAGGTACAAGTTCTTTCCTTCCAGCTACACCTTGATGATCGAATGCTGGCACCCGAAGCCGGAGCGACGACCTTCCTTCTCCGATCTGGTGTCGAGCATCTCCGCCATCTTCTCCAGCTTCAGCGGGGAGCACTACGTCCTGCTCAACACCACCTACGTCAACATCGAGAAGATGAGCCCTTACTCGTCTCTCCTCACCTCCTCCGCCTCGCCCTCCGCCAGCAGCAGCACCGCTTCCTACTCCTCCTCCGACCCCTCCACCTCCCTGCCGACCCAGTCCCCCTTCTTTGGCCACGCGGAGCGAGAGTGCTGCACCTGAGAGGGGGGGGAAAAGGTGGAGGTCAGAGGTCGGAAGGTGGAAACACACAGACAGAGGCAGAGAAGACGGCGGCGGCGAGGCGATGAGGAAGCCGCTGTATGGACACCGCACGCTGAGGACCTTTTGACCTTTCACTCAATGACCTTTTGGCCTGCCGCCTGCCCCTCCCACGCGGCGCAGGTAAGCGCCCCCTGGAAGGTTCCCCGGCGGACAGAAGCACAAGTCACAGAGAAACTCCTCCACGGTGCTGGGCCCCTGTGCGGGCGGCACCGAGCCCATGAGGCCCGCGGACCTTTTCCCTTTTGGTAACGTGAACGTTTGACAGACGGCCGTGTGTTGTGTCACATGCCGCGTTGAGAGGTGAGTGACACAGGGGAGACGTGGAGGCAACAAGGCGGGGGGGTTGGGGAGGGGCGTGAAGAAAAAAAAAAACTGCTGCATGCGTGCAGTTCACTGGATGCTTTGTTGTGTAATTAGCTTTTGATGAGCATGAGGGGCAAAACGAACCCACCCCCCCCCCCCACATGTGAGGAGTTTTAGAAAGCTTTTATTTTCCTTTTTTATTTTTTTTTAAATCGGAAAACGTCCCATCATTTTCAAACAGCGACAACACGCACACATAAAACAACTTTTAGCTTTGGAGGAAACTACTTTTAATTTTCTGACACGAGGGTTTTCAACTCTAAAAGGAACAAAACCGCGTGTTTTATGACGCTGAAATATGTCAACAGGCCTTACAACAAAGGGTTTGAACATTCTTTGATTTTGTAAACTTGTGTAAAAGCTGCACTTTTCCTGACCTTTTTTTTAATAAGCATGCTGTACAGGTTTTACTCCCTTTCATGCAGCCACTTAGTTCCATTCACTTCTGTCCATGTTCCAACTTCCCTCTGATTAGCAGAGAGATTCATTTAAAATGTGTACAAATGTGCCGATGATGATCATTCACTGTCTGCGATGTTAATGATGACCGTGTAACATTGTGTATGTATATGTAACGTTAATAATACACATGTGAAATGTGGTGTCAGTAATGCAGTAGCCATGGTTACAGACTTTATCTCAACCTCGCTACACTCTGATTTTCAGTGTAATTACTTTGCCCAAAAATAGACAAAATACTCAATCAATCAACTTAAAGCGGTCAAATTGTTATCGTGAGTCCGTTTGTCTGATGTTGTGCCAGACCTTACCCACAATGCAACATGCCGGTCGACAGGTGTGCTATAATGCGAAATAGCGAAAGGTTTGCTTCCTTCCGGTCTTTTTCTTTTAAGTGAGGAATGATGATGGAATTCACAACTCTGAAGAGTTTCCAAATTGAACTCAAATTAGTGAAAACGAATGGCATTTAAATCCAGATTTAAACTAATTAAACTTTATTTGACACAAATGCGGCAAAAGGTTCCAGACCTTTGCTGAGGTCAAAGCCCCCTTCTGTGACTCTGTTCTTCATGGTGTTACCTGAATGGCTGCTGATGTGACTGGGCCATTGACGGACAGGTATGATTGTTTGCTATGACTAGAAAAAATTGCTGTACTATATATTTTTGTACCGATGACGATCCTCTTCTTTGGTTTCTGGTGTGGATTTAAAGGCCAGAGGGGAAAGTGAGCGATGTCTTGTAAATAGTTGGATCCACGAGCTGAAGTCTCTTTGATCATGTGACTCTCTGCCACTTTGTCTGTTCTCAACACTGTCTGTTGTGTGTGTATGAATTGTTGTACATAAGAAATCCTGAAGGTACATGTGTCATGTCAAGTCAACCTTGTCAGTGTAATAAAGCTTTACTCTCCTTTGCACGTCCTTTCTCCTTCCAGACAAAACCCTCCAAGCCATAAATACGCAGCATGTAGTGGTGTCCTGGGTTGAAGGTCACACGCTAAACCTTTCAAAATAAAGGAAGAGGTCATCATTTAGACAAAGAGGCTTCACAGAAAGTCACCATTGTTGGTGGTGACCTCTGACCCTTCACCTCTCGCCCCACCTCTCTCCTTCAGATCCCTTCTTTCCTCTCCACTGCAGCTAGCAGAACCGCACAGAAGTTTCTGTAGCCTCTTCAGCCATTTCTGTACATTTACCTGGTTGATACGTTCACTTTGGACAATGTGATTTGTGGGAAACTTCAATTCAAAATCACTTCTGTTAGGAGTATCATTGCAACACACAATCATTAACACACACACACACACACACACACACACCCTACCCTCCTGATAAAGCCTCTGACCTGCTGAGTCAACCCACCCTCATTAAAATTCTAATGAGTTTTGGCCTTTGACAAACCAGGGAGGAGGATGGTACCGGGTGGTGTAGTATGCCCGCCAGCCCCCCCCCCCCCCCCCCCCCCACACACACACACACACACATACCTCTGGTGCCTTCACCCATCAGATGTCCCACTGTGTAGTTCAGATCTCTCATTGTGGGGTGGTCGGCGCCCCCTATAGACTCTGCGTTGTTCCTGCACCTTCTGAGGACTCTTGGTCCCAACTGTGTGCGTTTGGATGAAAGAATGAGCAGGTGGACCACATGAAGGAGAAGCACTTTCACTTTGAAGTATTGTTGCAGCAGTGAGTCAGGCACTGGCTGCCGGCTCGTGGCACTTTATCGTCATGAAAGAATACAAATGGTACACGAGGACCAAATTCCAGAAGCAATGCGATTTTACCTACAGAGTAATATTCAGACACGAGTCAATGCCAAGTGCATTAAACAATAAAGAAAGTCAATATAAACACAACGAGAGCGAGAACAAGCAAATTAAGAAGCAACAAAAAGGGAGACATTTTTTATTTTGCAATGAAAAATGAATCCAAAAGTAGGGTGAGTTGATTTTGTTCATTTTAGGAGCATCTGCTTTGTTATTTTGTACAGTGGACCTTTCTTCTTTGTCTTTCTCCATGTGAGTTATTCACATGAGCAGCAAAACGACCATAACGTGAACTAGGGCAGAATTCACCCTGATCGTGATAATCATGATTCATGACAAAATAAAATCAGCACCTCTGGAAGCATGAAAACATGGCTTTGTGAGCTTAAATTTATGACTTTAATAAACCACTTCCATCCAACTGAATCACGCAACTCGGCGTAAAGAGAACAATAAGAGAACGCCTCGAGCGACAAAGCCTCATTGTTTGTGTTTCAACATTACTGTGATTAACGGTGATGAAGTCAATGGATTTCCTCCGTACACGTTGTTTTTTAGAGGGACTTTTAGAGCCGTGTTATAAAACCCGGAGACACAGCAGCATTATCCCTTTCATCACTTTATCACTGCCCCAAACTACAAAATGGCCTCGAGGAAACATCGAATGATTACAGAGACACAAAAAAGACGCAAAAGAGACAAAAAAAAACTGACCAAAGATTGGTTCCTCACAAATAACCTTTAAGCTCCCCAAAGCAACACGTTTCATACACAGTATAAGATTAAAATACCAAACGAGGGCTTTTATAAAGGCTCATATTAAGTCTTCTAAGTGTGAAAGAAGAAAAATCACAGGACCCAGTGGTGACCCTTGACCCTTGGACCGCGGCCGGTTCTCCCCATGTGATCTGGATGATGTAAAACGTCACGATTAGAGTCAATATTTCAGAAACATCTGATCAAAGGGTTACAGTCGGCCGTTCTGTTACAACTCCACATGATTCCTGTGATTTCCCTCACGATGAATCATCACAGCGCGTCTCTCCCGCTGATTAACATCCATCACGTTGGCACGCATTTCTTTTTCCCCTCGCTAGACGCTATTCATCACGCGCCGACCTGTTTTTCTGCCGCCCAACAAATCAAAAAGTGAGCCGCTTCTCACATGTTTCGCCTTCAGCTGCGAGCTGTGTGTGTGAGGCCAAAAAACACCCCGTAATTCACCATGATGCTTCATGGTGAGCGACGGGCTCCTGCTCGGTCAGCGGCTCTTTGTGTCTTTGTGCACCCCCCCCCCCCCCCCCCAACCCCCCCGAAGCATGTCCATCATCTTTACAGGCTTCTGCCATGTCTCATTCTAACAGGTGAGAGGAGACTCTTGACACACACACAGGAGAAACTCAGCGTCGCAACAGCTTTAATCTCCCAACGTAGACCGGCAATCTCCCAGTTTCTCATTGGCCAACGAGTGGGGTTTTGATGGCCATCCCCTCCCCAGAGTAACTCCACGACCACTGAGACCAAAAAGATGGAATCGCTGTGAAAAGGGCCGATGATCTGGCACTCCGAGGAATTCCAGGGGAGTGTGATCACAGCCGGACTGGCGTTGAAAGTTCATATCTGTGGCTCATAACAGGGCCCCGTGGAGGGTGGGAGGTGGATGTGGTGTTCTTTAGTGGGTGAGGTTAACCTCCTTTTTATACGCACACACACACACACACACACACGCGCGGTAGGAAAACATCTACAAGGGATTCATCTAAATAAAGGAAAAACATTTTAACGCCTTAGAAACATACAGACATATTTGCACCAGCGCTTTGAGCTAAAAGCTAATGCTAACATGCTAACTTTTGCTAAAATGCACAGCAGCTACATATTTAAACCATATTACCCAGTAACCAGTAGTTTATATCGTTATTACATTCATCATTTTCAACCTTGTGATGAATACTCAACTTAATATATTAACATTACATTAATCATATTTATGAGATGAAGTGAATAAACATCAAAAGGCCCATAATTCATTTGTAGCAGGACATTTGACTTTTTTCAGGTTAAACAAGCACCATTTCAATCTTTATGCATTCTGGTACCTTATTACATTTAAAGTAGCATAAAATAAAATACAAATTAGCTGATGGATTTTTGTGTGTGTGTGTGTGTGAGAGAGTGAGTGTTTGCAGAATAAGTGCAAAGGTACACCTGTTAGGTCACATCCTCTGGGGATCATGAATATCTGCACAAAACCCAATGAGAGGCTCCGATAGTTCACCAAAGTGGTGGATTTACAGACAACGTAGCTACAGACCCGCAGACAGAGGAGCAGCTTCCTTGTACCTCTCATTTCACCCCCCACCCCCCCTCCCCCAAAAAAGAAACCACACCCTAAATAAGCAGCCCGTCCATTTCAACGGGGCCGCTATTGAACTGGCACAAAGCAAAGCCCCCACCAGATACCGCGGGGAGGTGTGGAAACACGGTCTCACTCGCCCCCGTGGCGCTGCCTCCTTCGGCTTTCATGCGCTGCCAAGAAGACATTTCTCCCACTGGTACCCACAGAGAGGGACCAGGTCACTCAGCGCGGCGCCACCAGAAGGACACTGCGGCGTTTAATAAAACACATGTATGCTCGTTCAGTGGGGGCCTCAGTGGGGGCCTCAGTGAGGACGGAGACTCGTCGATGATCGGGAGCTCCATCGAGCTTCTATGGGTGAAGTCGAGGTCGCCCAAAGTTCAAAGTCCTTGAGCGTATTATATACATATACGTATATATATATAACAGGATTTTGTGTGGATCATGACTGCGAGAAGTGATGTAATGAGGGGACCCCACCGCCACGAAGACGGAGCCACGGGTTGGCGCCGTTTGAAGCTTTGAGTCTTACAAAAAGGAGTCTATAGATTACAGAGAGATGGAAGCTGTTTGGTTTAAAGGGTTTTCTTTAGTCAGTGGGGGATTAACCTGACAATACCTCAAAATCTACCTGTGAACCAAAGAATAGTTGTTGTGATCTACTTGTAGGTTTTTTGTAATATAATGAGGTGGAAGATCTACTTAAAATTCAGGGCATCAATACAGCGGGAAACATCTATTTACTGTATTAGGACTAATGGCACTGCTGGCTCCACTGTTAGCACTGTTGCAGTCATTAGCACTGTTAGCACTGTTGGACCTTTAGCTGCACTGTTAGCACTGTTGCAGTCATTAGCACTGTTAGCACTGTTGGAGTCATTAGCACTGTTAGCACTGTTGGACCTTTAGCTGCACTGTTAGTACTGTTTCAGTCATTAGCACTGTTAGCACTGTTGCAGTCATTTGCACTGTTAGCACTGTTTACTTCTGACTGCCGACTGAACCGATGCCATGTTGAGAGCCACATGGAATCAATGGAAGAGGATTTCTTTTGAGCACCTTTATAAAGGTCACCAGCTTGTTTTTAGCTTTATAGTTTCTTACATTGAGGGTAAGTGGGCTATAACGTTTCTGACTGCATTACTTTTATTGAGATCTTTAAGATTACTGAAGGCAACAAATACCTCTATAGGCGTTGGAATCTGGGTTGTGTGTTTTCTGCACACGGAGAGGTTTCATACTGCTTGCATGAGGAAGAAGCAGTGAAATGGACTGGTGTATTCTTTCAACCAGACTCCTCACTGTTTCAACTGGATTCTTTGAACCTCCCAAAGCTCCCAATCATCTGGCCATCTGTGATAATATTTAACAAACCTTTCTTTCTGCCTGTCTCACCCTCCCTCTGTCTCGGCGTGGACACGGTGTGTTGAGTCTTGAGTTACATGTTGCCTTTCTGGTTTTTTTGCTATTGGTTTGAAAGGGAATGAGTCAGAGAGGAAGACTGACCTCATTCCTGTGATAAGCAGAAACTTTTCATTAACACAAACTGGCTTTGCTCGCCATCTAGTGGGGAAGAACGCGACTTACACAAAGTTTCTCCCAGAATTTTTGACATAATTATACCGTAAAACATGACATTTTCTTTACTCGTGGAGGTGGAATGTATGTAGCATCAAATAAGAAGGTGCCTGGAGCAAAGTGCTTGCATGCTGAGTCAAGTTGCATTCCTACCCTCACTAGTGCAGGGGGCACATCCCTTATACTCCATATCTAAATACACTTGACGCTTTTACATATGCTCTGTGTAGAGTATGGTTATCTGTTTGCCTACTTTGTTTTGTATTTAGTTTAATTTGTATATTTAATTGTAAATTGAATGTTAACGTTTCCTGCACTGTGTCTTACTGTCCAATTGCATGCCCCACCCGCCATGACAAAAACCTGGTGTGTCCAACATACATATCTTGGCAATAAATGTCGATGTCGACGATTATAATTTTGAAAAGAAACTTTAAGGGCACTTAAAAGTGCTTATTTGTTCTAAAAGTTGATAACAAGTGTGAGTGCTTTAGAGAAAGAAAACTTACAGTGCACGAGAGAACCTATGATGACATCATGAGAGAAAGGCACACATGATTAGAAATGAGCAAAAGAACTCGAACTTGATTTATTTCCAAAATCTGCACAGAAATTCATAAAAAAATGATAATATGAACCTGAACTCAAATGTGCTTACGGAAGACTATTTGAATGAAAGTAGATGATCAGATACTTCTTTTTTTTTGTTGCCAAATATGGTTTCACATACAAGCTCCCGCGAGCGTGAAGTACCCGGAAGCCGCCGCTAGAGGAGAGCCGGGAACCCACCCCGCGCGCTGACGTCACGGGGCTCCGACAAGCTGCTGGTGCCGGAAGAAAAGATGGCGGATCATGAGGAGCAGCTATCCGACGAGGAGAAGGTAAGATGCCGAATATTAATCGCTGGAGTGAGTGAAGCTCGGAGGGTCATGGGGGGGGGGGGGGAGAGGGTGGAACCAGCCCTCGCTGGAAATGTTGGGCCGCGAGATGAGTCCGTCTCCAACCCGGGTGCTTTTCTGTCGTCGACCGCTCCGTTGATTTCGGAGGAGGAAGGAAAAAAAAACCCGAGGCCTGGGCTGCTGCCGCTGCTGCTCTTTATTATTTTTAGCTCCAACTTCCGCTCGCTTGCAAATCTCAAACGGAGGCTCCTTGTAGGGTCCTTACTCAAAATAGGAACCGTGTAACGTTATATAAGATACACCAACCTAACGTTGCCCTCTCGCGACGCTTTTATTGCATTTTGTGGACGCGTCACTCCCCTTACCCCCGTGTTCCTGGTGGTGTTTGTGTTGGGGAAGTTTTCGCATCGCTAGCTTGTTACTTTAGCATAGCCCGCAGCACTGCTAACCGACAGCCAGACTTACTGCACACACCCACACACACACACCCGGCCACACGCCCTTTTCGCTGTGTTGACGCCGCTTCGCTGTCGTCACACAACACGTCGCGTGGTGAATTGTCAACGTGTTTTGATAGAGCGGGATTTTAGTGTGTTGCGTGACGGTGGACCCAGGTGTTCTAAGCAGCGAGCGTGCTAACCGCGGTGCCTCCTGAAACAAGTGGCGTCTCGCGCGCATGCCGGAAGCGACCTGTTCCGGCCGCTCAGGTGTGGTTGAGCATCTGTATCGGTATGTGCTTCTCGCGTTGTGGCTGTCGGGTCCACTTTGGAGGGTTTACACCCGTCTGGGCGCCATAACGTTGGCCGTCAGTGACGTGGTGTTGGCACTGTCTGTAGCTCCGTTACACCAAACAGCTGCAGGTTCATTTTCTCATTTCCTTAAAACGACAAACAGTCAAGAGACCGAGCCGTGTGTGTGTATGTATGCATGTATATGTAATACCTTAAGAAATGGGGCAATCTATTATTCTTTGGCTGGGCACATCGATTGCAGCTTTGAGAGATAACTGCGGCTTGAAAGTACAACCGAGGACATACTTTTAATACTTTTTAGACAATTCGGTTATTGTTTTTATTGGTCTCAGTCAGTTGGAAGTAAAGGTAATACAGATGGGATGGTTGTAAATGTAATTGTACGTCTTTGGACATCCATGAGCTGTGGTTGCTTGCTTAAAAAAAATGTTGTAGTCCTCAAAAGATTAAATAGATAAACCGCTGCCAAAAAAATACATACATGAATAGTAAAAGCGAGCCAGGCTCTCTGCCTTTTCACCATTGAACATTGTAAACATGAGTTTATGGTCTCAGACCTTAAGTTGAAGTCTTCTTCAATGCACAAAGTTGTTGATGTAGTAATTTAAGATCCATTTAGAATCATATCAAAGACTATAAAACAGGGTGTGCTTTAGGGCGGGGCCGCTGTGATTGGCAGGTCGCTGTGTCCGTCTCTGTCAGACTTCCACATTTAAAAAAAAAAACGGGAACTTCTGTTCATTGGTTACTAAAAACATGACATGGCTGTAATCTAAGATGGCGACCGCAAACTCAAGGCTTCAAACCGGCCATCCGTGCACCACGACGTCCACCTCCTGTATCGCGCCAGTGGTCGTGACCTTTCAGACAAAATGCCCACCAAACCTTTTAATGATCACAGTAAACTACGATGAGCATTCCTTTATGAATGTGAGTTATGGAATCCTTCGGCGTTGGAACAAGGCCCGGCTTTATTTCCTCATCAGTCTGACTTGCGAGCTTTTAAGTTCTCTGCATCTGATCAACGCGCTGCTGTGACTGCGTAGGGCTTCACAGACGGGCACCCGGGCACCAGCTGTCAGCCAGGCCTTTTCATTACAGGGGCCTCGGCTTTGCGACAGACTGAGGCCATCTCTTGTGTAACGTACTTGCTTCACCGTTAAAAAATGCGGCTCATGGTGTTGGGCTGTGGTTAAGCCCCTAACAACCAGGTGTCGGTGCTGTGAAAAAGACCTTCTCTCCCTTTCATGTTCTACCGTGTTTTTTGACCAGACGTTCTGATTTCGTAGATCTGAGAGTGATGCTTGGCGCCCCGCCCGGCTGTGGTGTAGAGAAGCAGGCTCGGCCACCTAGCCGGTGGAAGCTGTTTATTTCTGTCTCAATCACGATTAAGTGGGTTACATCCATCCTCTTTGTGTGGTGTTGTTTAAAAAGCACAACACGGTTGCGTTTGGGACCTGTATGGAAGGCCGTCTCTCCGGCATTGCCTCACAGAAAGCAGTGCTGCAAAAGGAACAACACATGCACTGGGGAACAGTTTCCAGAACTCGCTAGTCCGTTCTAATCACTCCTCCACTGGCTAGTCGTGGTTTGTAGAATAACACTAGATGTGTGGTGACTAGTGGAGCCACAGCCAGAATCGCCTGGCACACATCTGTTTGTACTCTCTTTAAAATTTAGACGACAAATCTGCAGCTTCCTTTTGTGGGAGTCCTTGTTGTGATCTGACTCACTACTCTGATGACTCTATAACTGCTTTTGAAGTAAACCCTGTTTTGACAGGGAGCCTTAAAGGTGTCTTTTGTTTGTGGAGTATATCTTTGCGGTTTGTCTTGATGAAGCCCTTCCTGAATGTGTGTCATGAGAACTGTCGCTGCTGTTGTGGTTGTCAGAGTTACTTTGCTTTTCCAGAAACAAAGACCCAAAAGCCCCGTGATGAAGGATTTCTACCCTTTTGTAAATGATTGAACAGGGAAGAGAGTCTCTTGTGTGCCACAGGCAACACATTTTTGAGTCATCCAGGCACCAGACTGCCAGAGTCCTCATTACACCAAAGAAAACAAACCGGTGTGTAGCAGGGAACTGCTATTACTCAACGTGTGTCGGTACCTTTGTTTGTATTGAAGTGACTGGGCAGGCCCTTTTTTTAAAAACTATTACCTGTGAGACCAATCCACCAACGACAACCAAGACTTGCAAGCAAATGACAGCTCCCCCGCTCGTTTGGCAGCAGTCTACACTTCCAGTGAGTAGTCTACGTTGTATTATTATAGGTCAAATCCGGAGGTTTCCTGTTTCAGAAAGAGCAGAGTTTTCTGTCAGCAAGAGAAGTGGTTTGGTGTAATCTCGTGAAGATGGTGTGTTTGTGGGCTTCATTCTGTCCTGCTGATGAGGCACTGTGATCCGTCGTAGTTTGGATGAATCCTGTAGCTATCGGCCTGTTCCAGACTTTCATCACTCGTGTAATTGCAAAGAGGGTTGTTTAAGTGAGGCCTGGCCGAGTTCTTGGATTGTTGAGCCCACAGACACTTTACGTAATGAGCAGGTTTAATGGCCCT
Organism: Pungitius pungitius; assembly: GCF_949316345.1. Lineage (NCBI taxonomy): Eukaryota > Metazoa > Chordata > Actinopteri > Perciformes > Gasterosteidae > Pungitius > Pungitius pungitius. The sequence goes on from NC_084905.1 coordinate 21,221,881, forward strand.
TCTACACTAAAGTTAGAATAATGGTTGTGCTGATGTAGTGGTACGGGTATGGTTGGAAACTTCAGACAAGTAGAGTGCTGGAAACTCACTGATATCTCCCTTAAACTGACGAATGCATAGACCGGGGAGCATTGCCCTGATGTAATAAAAGGGAAACCACTGCTAGGGTGACAGCTAACATCAAAAATATGCCTCCACGTGTTGGTGTTGTACACCAGCTATGAGACATGGAGACAGAATAGGAATGATTATTTAAAATGAATTCAGCATCTGCATAAGAAATGAACTTGGTAGTTTAATATAGTGATCAATTATCTACGCAGACTCCTGTGATTACTTAAAAAGTTTCCCTCCCTTTTTAAAATGTATGAGAGAATAAACAAATCAAACCGAGGTAACCAAATACCAAGTTAGAAGGCCACCAAATTGATCAATAACGCTCGGGCCGAGACAAAGTGAGACCGCTGGCTGCCTGGAAGGACGGAGAGAAATCTGAGAAACTATTTATGATTCGCTGTCAACTTGATTTGTCGTTAACGTGCTGAAGCGTGAAACAGGACGCGTGAACCTGCAGCTTGGGACCGCTCATCGGTCGGGTCGCATCGTGTCAACCCGGATAGTCTAAAAAGAAGAAAGGGCCCCCAGAAAGCCATCACTCAGTCTAACACGGTGTCACCGTAGATGGAAAAAGTCCCCTTTCATTAAAACGTCTGCCTCCGACTGGATTCATGACCCCATTTCTTCAGCTTCCTCCTGAGCCGACCAGCCGCCGCCGCCGCCTCCTCTTTTCGACGAGCCTTTCTGAGGCTGTCGTTGTGCACTTATTATTCATGAGTTATTGCACCCACGCTCGCCAATATACACCCTAATCAGACAGGTTCCCCCCCCCCCCCCCCCCCACCCCCGAGCTTCCTTTACAGCATTTCACCGTCTTTAAAAAAAAAAAAAAAAAAAAATAAAAACATCCTCTACTCGGGGGGATTGAAATGGAGGGACGCCAGGGAAGGGGATCAAACTCTAGGAGATGATGCAGCTTAAAAGGCCCGCGGGCCCAACAAACAGTACATTGCTTTCCGTGCACTCCTGCAGTGTGTTTTTGGGTACCGTGTTATTTTCACGGCTCTGGATCGGGGGGCGATAGGCAGTTTTGATGATGGGATTAGTTCTAAGAGTGGTTTCAGTGCTCCGTCAGGGTGGCTCCAGGGGGTGGGGCAGTTTGTTTGCAAAAGGAAAGGGGGGGGGGGGGGGTTGCTGGGTAATATGAGGAAGGATATACAGTGTGCAAGTTGATTCGGGAAGAGAGCAGCTGGTGTCTAGGCCTAGAGAGGACAAAGACTGGGGGGGGGGGGGGGGGGGGTTGCCTATGAAACGTGTTCATTGAAGGTGGCTGTTAGCTCTACTATTATCATGCCAGCTCCTTGGTTAGATCTTCCAGGGAGATAAAAGCGGGCAAAGGAGGCTTTCTCCAAGAAGAAGATGATGATGATGACTTATTTATATTTAGTTGAGGCTCGCTCATAAACAACAACTCTCACGGCAGCTTCTTGCTGTCTCTCCTGTTACCGTGAAATGACCAAACTACTGTCTGTTTTTGTCTTTACATGCACATGGATCTCTATTTACTGCAGTCTATTAAGAGCCGCATTAAGCCCCGCCCTAAAGCATACCCCGCGTTATGATCTAGTCTAATCATAGAAAAAAGGGAACTATGTCATTTATTTGTATAACAGGATTTCTCAATAAAATTTAAAATGTAGTTCCATTTTGCTACATAAGAAAAAAATTGATGAAATAAAAACCGCCACAGGAAAGAAGCTGTTTTGGAGGCTGGTGGTTGGCAGCTGATTCGTGTCTATCCCTCTGCAGGCAGCAGGGTGGACATACTGTGTCTATTAATATCCCCACAGCTCTCCACAGGCCCCCCTTGTCCACAATATCACTGGCGCTCGGTACACGGGCACCGATGATGGCGGCATTAATCCCCGCTGGGCCGCGCACATCCCACGCCAACTTGTGATCGCTCCTCTGTAAAGGCTGACAAGAACTTGGCCCTGAAACTTTGGAACTTACACCTGCAAACGGCCGCATTGATGTAGAAGACTGAGACCATAAACTCGTGTTTACAACGTTTACTGGCCCCCTGCTGGTCACTACACAGAATGGCGCTCAAAGTCAATTTAGCGTTTGCTTCACTGCCCAATGATAAAGTCCTGAGTTGTCCAGTCCAAATCTGGGTTCTAGAAACAGGTCATTCATCCTAATGCTCCACCCAACCTGTTTGCCTCCTGTAGCTTTGTGTTGAGGCTAAATTAGGGTCTCTGGAGTGTCCCGGGGGCTCGAGTCCTTAACCGTGCTGCTTCACGGTGATCACATCTGCAAAAGGAGGCCAAGACTTTTGATTCCATTTGTCTGCACGCTAACAGACTTTGAGATGTGTTTGGTTCTCCAGTTAAAGCCTTGTGGTGTAACCACTTACTATTCCATGTATTCATTAAGGTAAAGAGACTTTCATATCAAATATGTTTACAGTTCAGCTCAGATTTATTGACTGAATTTCCTGTTCTCTCCCTGGCTGCCTGTTAAAGGTGCACCCTGCCTTTTTGCCCAGAGGCATGCTGGGTAAAAGTCTTCACTAACCCCACCGCCAACCGCATAAACTTTAGAATAGAGTTTGGAAACGGATTGCTGGATGTCGTTAGCGTTCATTTGCTAAGCCCTAAAGTTACCCTGCTATTTGGTGTATTTGACTCGCCAAGTGACCCAATATTCACTAAAGGAACATCATGCTCAATTCTTTGAACTGACACCATGAACCCATGTTTACTGAGGGAATAAATGAGGGGAGACTTCTGTAGGCCCAGAGGAGTCGCCCCCTGATGGACCCTGAACAGAATGCACCTCTAAGCCACTTTCACATCGGCTCCACTGGTTCGGAGACCGCGGGGCGTCTCCTGGTCCTCAGTCCTCAGAGAAGAAGCTGATTGAAACACGGACACATTGGAACTGAGCAGAACACCCCTTTGAAAGTCCTTTTAGACGCCGTCTCAAGCAAACACATTTGTGAGGGCACTCTTCTGTTCTACCAAGTTGTAGACTTGGCACAAGTCTCGTGACAGCATCGACATACAGATGCACTTTGATCTCACACACACACACACACACACACACACACACACACACACACACACACACACACACACACACACACACACACACACACACACGTTCCTCCCCAAGTGTCTGTCTTTCTCTCAGCATTGCTAATTAGCGAGAATCACTCTTCAGCTTTGCACCAGTGCCAGGTTATTTGTGTATACACGCACACACACACTGCTAACAAGGGCTCATAGGAGACACACACACACACACACTGCTAACAAGGGCTCATAGGAGACACACACACACACACACACACACACACTGCTAACAAGGGCTCATAGGAGACACACACACACACACACTGCTAACAAGGCCTTATAGGAGACACACACACCTTCCCTGAAACACCAGCTTGTGAGAGGAGTTGACATTTTGAGGGGTAGTGTGAGAGGGAATGTGTCCTCAGCTCATTTTCATGTCCTTATATGGCTGTAAACTGTTGGGGGGGCACCGTCATCACTCTGTTTGACATGTGACCTGGAAACCGGAAGTGTTGCGGTGCAGCAGCAGCAGTGTGTGGGGTGAGGTGGGGTGGGGGGGGGGGCGGCATGACACAGTTTCATCACACCCTCTGCTGGCCACAGCGTGTACACATAGAAACTAAAGGATTACACGGATTAAACGTCATGCATTGTGTGTGATTTCAGATCGGCGACTTCCAGCCGGAACCATAACCTTTTCTTTTTTTTGTCTGCAGGTACGCATAGCGGCTAACTTTGTCATCCACGCCCCCCCAGGGGAGTTCAACGAAGTGTTCAACGGTGTGTTTCTTTTTCTTGTTCACATTTCCTGGCATCTAAAGAACATTTAAGGTCCAGCAGAGGACCTTGATCCCTCCTCCTCACGGTCCATCCTTTAAAAGACTAAAGATATTCAGAAGAACTGAATTTAACGTACAGCATGCAAACCTTTGATGACACTGAATGAAGCGCTCATCCTTGTTGTGACGCCATACTTTTACTTTGGGCTCACCCGGCGTGTGGACGAGGTATCATTTGTTTTCTGAGCTTTTTCCAAATGTTAAACCAGAAGAACTCTGCGAAGCCCCCGAAACGAGACGTTTCCACGCAGACGGCCCGTCTGCCTCTTATCGCAGCGCCGCAGCCGCTCTGTCGCCCTTTCATCCGCGTGTGGTTGTCGGTTGTCACACTGAGCTAATTCACCGTGTCTGCCCCCCCCTCCCCTCCCCTCGGCTTGAATGCTGCACAGACTGACTGCTCTGATGTGGTGGTGCTGATATGCTGTTCTTGTTTCTTTCCTCAGATGTGCGATTGCTGCTCAACAATGACAATCTCCTCAGGGAAGGTGCAGCACAGTAAGTCCCCCCCCCCCCTCTACACCCCCCAAATCTGGTTTCCCCTCAGGTCCTCATATTTGAATATTTGTTTGATTACAGAAAGACTTCAAAGCCTGAAACTAAACATGCACCATATGAGCTGACGATATGAAAATGTCCAGATTTTCCCGCCTACATCGATAATATTTCCTCATCGTTATTTACTCTCATCTTACTTCTTACTTACCCTTCAATACAGTAATTAGTCATTTATCATGTGGTGTTTGTTTCAGCTGAGATTAACTTTTATTAAATCGGGCAGTCAATGAAAGTTTAAAAACACTAGTCAGCGTGTATCATAAAGTCAAACTGCCACACACACACACACACACACACACACACACACACACACACAGTGCTCTGAAGTAGTGTTGGGTCTCTTCCTCTGCAGTGCCTTTGCCCAGTACAACTTGGACCAGTTCACCCCAGTGAAAGTTGAGGGCTACGAAGAACAGGTGAGTTTAAGAAGGCTGTTTGTGGTTTAAATGAGTAGCTTTATAGTGTTTGTTCATTATCATGTATGTAAAGATGGCCTCCTGTTGGCACATCACAGGTTAAAATTCCTCCATCCTTTTTCTGTACCTCTTCTCTCGCTCTGTCCCTTACTTACTCTGGTGTGTCTCTTCCCCCCCCTTCAGGTCTTAATCACAGAGCACGGCGACCTCGGTAATGGCCGGGTCCTGGACCCCAAGAACAAGATCTCCTTCAAGTTCGACCACCTGAGGAAGGAGGCCAGCGACCCGCGGCCCCAAGACGTGGACGGCTCCCTGGAGGGGTGGAGGGGCGCCGTGGACGCGGCCGTCCGGGCCTACGTCAAGGAGCACTACCCCAGTGGGGTCTGCACCGTACGTCACAGCCTCTACGGTCCTTCTGTGGACCAGCAGCTCACCTGTTACCTGTGAGGAGGAAGAGCTCAGTCAGAACCCCGTCTTTCTGTTTGTTCCGCTTCAGATTTACGGGAAAACCATCGACGGACATCAAACCATCATCGTGTGCATCGAGTGCCATCAGTTTCAACCCAAAAACTTCTGGTATGTTCTCTGGGAATTTCTTCTCCACCATCTCGCCGCTAAGCGCCATGTTGGTGTCATGAGGAAGTCCAGGGCCACGTCGATGTGAAGAGCAGACAGAGGCCTGATCAGAGGATCAGAGATGGTTGATGTTTATTTTCTGATGGGTGTTAATTGGTCTGCTTTTTAAAGCTTGTTATATATATATATATATATATATATATTGAAAGGGAGCTTTTGGTTGTGTCTGGTACGATGCACCTACCACGCATTGTGTGACATGAGCTCTGTTGGATGAGTTCATAAAGAACCTGAGAATAATCAGCTCCATGATAAAAGTCTGCTTTCCTTCTCTGCACAGGAACGGACGCTGGAGGTCCGAATGGAAGTTCACCGTCTCCCCCTCCACCACTCAAGTGGCAGGAATCATGAAGATCCAGGTATTTGCTCTAAGTCCTCCACCCTGTGAAGAAGCAACCAGGTTTGTTGCTCAGTAGGATTGAATTGACATTATCAGGTGATTTTTTTTTTTTCTTTGTCAGCATCTAGTCAGAACTTTGCTGAATGAAAAGCGTTCTGTCCCACTCTCTGTGGTGCACCTGGTACTTACTTCACGCAGAGCGTTAGGATTTAAATGTGCACAGTGACCAGAAGCTTCCCACCCCTTCAGGTCCATTACTATGAAGACGGCAACGTTCAGCTGGTGAGCCACAAAGAGGTCCAGGAGTCCATGTCCATTTCTGTGAGTGGAGCCAACACATTCCTCTTTCCCCCCCTCCCCCGCTCACCCTTTACTTCTTCCTCTGTTTGAGCTGTGTGATAAAACATGACTGAAAAGTCTCACTTTTAGTTTTATTTATTGCCCCTCGATGATCCAATCGATCCCTTTTCTGGTTTCACCTTGAAATCTTCTATTGATTTTCAAACGGCTCCCAGCGGTATTCTCCCCCCAAATAATCTGCAGGAGTTAATAGCTTCTGTTTATGCCCCCCCCCCCCCCTTCACACTTCTGAAATTGGTCATGTGTCTTTTCTCCTTCCAGAATGAGGCTGCAACCTCAAAGGAGTTTGTTCGGATCATGGAGGCTGCAGAGAACGACTATCAGGTATGATTCATAGGTACAGAGCTCTGCTGTGACTTTTGTATATTATCATAGCAGTACAAAGAAGACCAGACCCCCCCCCCCCCCGGAGACCCTGTGTCAGGCTTCGGTGAGGAGCCGATGGCTCGTGGCGTCCATTCATCCCACCGCCATCCTCCTCTTACCTCTTAAAGTGAAATGAAATCTTGATAGAAAGGAACACGCAGGTTCAGAGATTCTCCATCTAATTTATTGTACTTGTTTGTAACCCCCCCCCCCCACCCCCACCATCCTTCCCACAGACCGCCATCAACGAGAACTACCAGACCATGTCGGATACGACCTTCAAAGCCTTACGCCGCCAGCTCCCTGTGACGCGCACCAAGATCGACTGGAACAAGATCCTGAGCTACAAGATCGGCAAAGAGATGCAGAACGCCTAACCGGGACAGAGAGAACATGGCAGCCCCCCCGAACCCCCCACAAACAAACAACGTTGCATGACTCGATAGTTGTATTGTCTTTGTACAGAAATTAGAGAAACTGGGACAAAGAGCGGTTTTGGTCTCACAGCCAGACGTCACACGTTGGACGTCTACTTTTATCGATGTTATTTTGTTTTATACAGAACCCGTTAACTCCTCTGTATATCGAATCGATCATGAAAAAGACAAGTGTATTTTGGAGAGAATAAAACTTGAGGAAAATCGTAGGAGACATAGGAAAGGGAGGAGGGGCGGGGCGAGCACTTGTATGCAACGACATCCTTACGAAATACAATGTCACGTGTGCAATATTTATTGTGTCAGTGAGACCACAATTTTTTTTATTTGACCCCGGATTAAAATCAAAGTAAATTGACGTTGGGATGACTTTTGCTCCACTTTGCGGTTTAAAGTCATGGAGACGGAAGGACGGAACATGGCGTCTCTGGCGCCACAATCAGCCACCGCGTGTTCCTGTTCCTCTTATTTTGGTACTTCCCCCCCCCCCCCCCCCCGCCGTTGGTCCTGCGTGTTTGTGTGGGTGAGATCTGAGGACTGCAGCGCTCGCGCCTTTTTTGTTTTGTTTTTGGGGTTCTTTTTTTTTTTGGACTCGACGCGTGAGTTTCTGTGACCACTTAACACGCTTCATTAACAAAGTCATCAGTTGCAGTCATGTGCATATTGTCCAATTTACAATAAAAATACAAAACGTATCACATTCTCCTCCAGTGCTTATTTTTATTATAAAAAAAAGACTAAAACAAACGGAACTTGGGTGTATTATATAACAAGGCACATTGTAATATATACCTGTATGAAACATCCTGTCTGTCAGTTTGGTGATTTATTTCCATGAGATTAATTGTAACTCAACTCACAATTATGTTGCATTAAATGACAAATTTTCTATTATCGGCTCACTCATAATTTCTGATGTCTTAACTGTATTTTCATCTCATCTCTTATTTGGATGAACTTGAAGTTTGGGGGATATCTGCACAATAGCTGCATTTATACCTAAAATGAAATGTGTCAAATTGACGTTGATTTGACTGCAGTCTTTAATGTACAAACCATCAGATGAATGAGATTCACACATATGAACCATGTGCATTGTATTCTAAGGGCAATCTGTGCTGCAGTGACCTTAATGCACCTCCTTTTTCTTGGTAAATAAAACTTAATCTCTTCTCAAACACACTGGCACCGACTCAACAACGTCGGGACGGCAGGTCATTGGAGCTGTACTCCATGGAGGGAGAATAACAGTAAAAAACATGGCTCCTTATTATTTTACATCAGTTTACTAAGGTGCTGTGCCGATTCATTATTTATTTACTGGTGACTCCCTGTGTTCAATCTTTGACCCGATGTTAAAGGAGCTTTAAATAATGAGCAGAGGGCCAGAGATATATTATTTTTAATTAAATGTTGATTAATTAATTAAAGGGTGAGAGTTGACTGCGCTGTTAGCCCTATAGGCGACCGTTCAATGTGCTCATCTTCATCTTGAATTCATAAACATATAAAGTTCCCCTCTGAGTGACTTTCCAGTTTAAATGGGATCATTCAGGTGAAGCGGGGACAGCGACACCGCGAGGCGGCCCAGACTAACTGCCCAGGTTAGCTAGCCCAAGGCTAACTGCTAAGCGTTAGCTAAGGTTAGCCAGCCGGCTAGCCCCCGCTCCGCAGACACGTCTACACCGCCAGTCTGTAGCCGCTGCTGGATGCTGGACACATGTTGCACTGCTGCTGGAAGAAATGCGACCTACCAACACGGATCTACACACACTGAGGTGAGTCCTCACACACGCGCACAGGTGTCTCTCGCAGTGCCTCCAGGTAAAACAACACGTTTTTAATTTTTCTTTTAAAAAAGCTTCGCAAACGTTAGCCAGCTCTTGTTAGCCGTTAGCTTATCGAGATGAGAGGCTAACACGTAGGCGCGTTTAAATGGGAGTTATTCTCGCTGGGGGGGGAGAGAAACGTGCGCGCGTGAGCGTCCACGAGATGTCCCGAGCCGCCGTGGGAGTCCACGTCACATCTCACAGCCTCGTGGTGTGTTGTTCTGAGCGGGTGTCCATCATGAGTCAGGGACAACGCTTCGTCTCTCTGGTACTCCTGACTTTACACCGCTGTCCTCCGGGGGGAGAGAGGGGGGTTTAAGTGTTCTACACGGACGGAAAGCCCCCCAGTGACGGCTGGTGGACCTCGAGTGTCTCCCCCCCCCCGCAGGGCTTCAACCAGCGGCTCAGTGCGCCGGTACGTGGCTGGAAGAATGGGCTCTTTTAGAGGAGCCAGCTGGCTGCGACTAGAGGGGACAGGAGAGCCCCTTGGGCACGCACGCGCACATGCACGGGCCCACGCAAGGAGCGGTGGAGGAGTCTGTGCGTTGTTGTGTAGAAGTGAACGGTCAAGACCTGAAGCGAGGGGTGGTTTGTGTGTCCCGGTTAACCTTTGACCTTCTCACTTCTCGCACTAGAAGTGTGTGTGTGTGCGGGTGTGTTTGCGTGCGCGCGTGCGTGGTGCTGGTCCGGACCTGCTGCACCAGTCTGTGAATGATGGAGGATTATATTTATCTTCTATTTCTATATTCTGGCGGCGTTCTTGAGGTGGGACATCATCGAATCAATGCATTGTTCGTTTTTTGTCATGTTTGTTGCTGTTTAATTACTTGTCTCCTGGTGCTTCCTTCCTTACTGATTCCCTCCTTACCTGTTTGAGTGAAGAAGGAGGTATTTTACCAGCAGGGACACCTGTCTCTTGAAGGGCCATTAACTGCTGAGTCTAAAATGTCAATTTGCGACACCGATTACAACTGCGGCAGATTTTAGAGTAGAGTGGCCACATTTGGAACCTTTTGAGCTTTCTATATATATATATATATATATATATATATATATATATATACATAAAGCATTATTTCCACGCTGAAACGTCAAGCTGTTGACCTCCGTTATAGTCTTAGCATGCTGGGATGTAACTGGAAAACCACACTGTTACTGTACTGTTGTCTGACTCAAACTGAGAGTAAGGCGTTATTTTTATGACATACTTTCTCTTCCTGTTCCTCCCCCTCGACCACCTGTCGACTACAACTCTCACTTCCTTTGCTTTTGATCTAGTTATTATTAGCTTCTTGTTTTTTTTTTAATTAAATGCTGTGTTGCTTCTGTTGGTTGGTGGAAAGTTGAGGCTGCTTCTGTTTGCTTTCCTCTTTCAGCTGATACCTTCCTCGCATAGTTGTTGAATAAAACAATTTTAGGAACAAAACACGTGGGGTTGGGGTGTCTTAAAGTTGCATTCTTTCATATGACCAGCAGGGGGGGACTCCTCTGGTACCATACAAGTCTATGAGATAATGACTCTACTTCTCTCTTGATTTATTCCTTCAGTTTTACAGCTTAGTGGATCTGTGAGTCGGTGGTACATCGATAGACCGGCTGGGAGAAGTGAGAAGGGCAAAGTCAAGTTCTTTACTCACAGTAGCATAACTAGTGGCAGCTAATGCACCGTGGTGAATGCAGGCTACTCTTAGAGGCTATATTGGTATCTCTAGAGCTTTTGTGTGTGTGTGTCTGTGTGTGTGTGTGTGTGTGAGAGAGAGTGAACTGGTGCTCTTACCGAACCTGAGAGCTGAAAGTGCCTCTTGCTCAATTTGAAGCCATCTATGTTTGGCTTAGTTCATCACAGGATCACAATGCACCTCTAGAAAAGGCCAACTTTCATGCAACAGTTGCCAATGAACGTTCCTCACAGCACTCTATTCATCACATCACATCATGGACATGAAGGACTTTCCTCACAACAGTTCTGGGACTCGTTTCCTCTGGCACTTCAACGTCTTTCGGATCTAATGTGAAATATAAGCTCTGATGAGACACGTTTTCCTTGTTTGGTGAAAACGTGTCGCAGTTTGGTGGCTTAGCAACAAGCACCCGTCATCCGTCCGTCCACCTGCGCATACGCAGGACGCCGCCCGCCTGGGCGTCGCCCGCCGCCGAGCTCAGCGATGAGCTGTGGGTGGCACAGTGACTCTGTGGAAAAGGCCTCGTCATCTTGATGTGCGTCCATGGAGCTTCAAAGGTCAGCGCGTAACGGGACTCACGGGGGGGGGGGGGGGGCGCTGACGGGGAAGAAATGGCATCGGATTGGGTGTCTGGTGATGACTTGTTTCTGGGGTCAGAAGCATTCTGCGGGCTGTAAAGTTCCCCCCAGAATAATTCATGTATTGGAAACTGGGAATGATGATGACAATGAGTCATCCCACAACTCTGGGAATGAGAAATGCAGTAATGCAATCACTGCCACACTGACCTAAGTGGTAAAAATCCATTCCCGAATCAAGGTGCAGTAATGAAAGTATGAAAGCGAGAGCGCTGAACCCTCTGAGTGGGCGGAATGATGTGCCAGCACACATTCCCCACAGGGCCGGATCCGACCGGTCAGGGAGGCTTTATTTAGAACGCGTGTGCTGCTCCGGTAATGTGATCTCGGCCACGTATGTTTAACGCTGCCTTCCACGGGGCCCAAAAACACGCCAAAGACTGGGCCCCCGTGAGAACATCCAGAGAAGAGGAGACCATAAGCTCATCTTTATGATGTTTACTCAGACAGTAAATCCAGACAAAAGTAGTGATTTTCCCATAGACTTCTATGGGACCAGAGGAGTCGCCCCCTGCTGGTCAGTAGAGAAAATGCAGGTCTAAAACAACCAGATGTTGCGACCTGGTTGGACCTATTGAAATATATTGACCTATATGATTGTACACATGACCTCGCTTTCAGTCAGCTGGTTTCTATGGTTTCCGTTCCCTTTGACAGCAACGGAAAGACAACCTCCTCTGCGTGTGGGACGCAGTGCTTTGTAGATAACTTTGTCCCAAATAGGATAGCAGTGTTCATTTTAGAGTTGGAGCTGTAGGAGCTGTAGAAGTACACTTTTTCCATCTGAATAATGAAAGCATAACCCATTGTCATCCCACCACAACAGAGCACTGACTCCAGCAGCCGGCCCTTAGCAACAGGGGCTCATAATGCGCTGTGTGTGATGCTTGGTTGGAGGCCAAAGAGGTTGGTTAATCAGATGAGGCCACAGCCAGGTGTTTGCTCTTCTCTGTCCAGCTTCCTGCTTTGCATGCAGGCACAGTTTGATGGATCATCCTGTACTTAAGCCTCCAGATTTGACTGCGTTTACACATTTCAATCTATGCAAAGTCGTTGACGGGATGAAACCCGCCTAACACCGTGTGCAGGAAGTGACTCATCAGGTGTGTTCTGGAGGCTCTGTTGTGTGTTCTGTAGCTGGTAGTTTACACTTTCTTTATTTGCATGATGTTCGTTTCGTAGATGATCGTCCATTTAGAGTTTAATCGAGCGTGAAGCAGCGCATGCTTTTGGGGCGGAGCATCGTTCGCACTGACCGGGCCTCGGCTCGTCTGGACCTTTTCATATTAGAGTCCAGCATCGAGGTCTCCCTTTGATCTTTCTGCCTCTGCAGCCATTCGTTGGTGGTGCAGCTCTAAGCTCATTTTCACAGAGGAAATGGACTCTTTTGCTTTTGGTAAATTGGATCCCTGCTTTGACCAGGTGGTGCCAGCGGCTCCCGCCCCGGTGGGGGCCATCAAAGCCGACCTTCCTTTCTCTGAAAGGCAAACGTGTGCGGAGTCTGTTGGGGGAGTGGGGGTGGGAGGGGTTGGGCACGATCCATATTTTCACAGCTGCTTCTGAATCAGGAAATGATTGGCACTTAAATGTTAAATCTGACCACCAGCATATAAGCCTCAGGCTGGGTGGAGAAACATCATGGGGGGCGGGGGGGGGGGGCGGGTTCGTCATGCTGACCTGAATGATCATGAAATCTATTAAACTGGGTGAAGTGCTGAAAAATATTTTTGGCCTTTCTTCCTTTAGAAAATGTTGCCTTTTCCTTTTGTAGCGATTGGTGTCATGTGATCTCCTTCTCCTTCCTAATATATCCTTCTCCTCCCACTCCTCCTTCCTAATATCTGCTCCTCTTTCTCCTCCTTCTCCTCTTTCTCCTCCTCCTCCCCCTTCCTAATATCTGGTCCTCCTCCTCCTCCTCCTCCCTAATATCTCCTTCTCCTCTCGCCAAAGGACGGCCACACTCCTCTCACGCTCATATTCAGTTGCCTAGCAACCAGGAGGAAAGGCTTTGGAGGGGTGTTTTGGTGGTTCGTATTGGGGGGAGGAGTGGGGCGTGGGGGGGGGGTGTATTTATGGATGGGGGTTGTGGGAGGTGTGCATTGTTCAGGAATAGATAAAGGGCTCATCAATGCAGTCTTGCTTGAGTGAATCATCGTTCCATTACTTGGTTCCTGAGCCAATTAGCAGCTCCGATCTAACTTGCCCCCCCCCCCCCCCCCCCCTCTGGCCAGACTCCTCCTCGTGATGTCACGGTGAGTTTTATGGAACAAAGAGCCCTTTCAGCGTGACGTCAGGATGCCAGGTCCCTGCCTCAGAAGCTCTGTTCCGCCATGGCCATGACAATGACGTCAGGCTGACCCAACCCCCCCCCCGACCCCAAATCTATTTAGGTCACCACTGTACCAGGGTCCATGCATCCTGAAGGAAAAGTGGGGAGAACTTGAATCATTTGGAGCTCCATTGTTTTCATCCAATAAGGCTTCCTGTTTGCTGCTTTTAAACGTGACTGTTGAATATTTCCTGACGTTAAACGGAGGAGCGACCGGCTGATGACGGGCCGGACCGGACCGGGCCGGACCGGGCCTCCGAGCAAGCGGGAACGCCATCGCTTCGCCGCGTGTTGCAGAGCGACGTTGGCTAAAAAGTAGCCGGCCAATCACAGCCGCCCATCCCGCCCTTCCGCAGCGCGTGCTCCTACGTTGTGCCGTATCATAGCAACCAAGACTGTACTTTAATGCTCAGCGTGGCACAAAGCATCTATTCATTTAACTGTGGCGCTGCCCGTGTGGACTTGCATCCTGGTGGCTCAGGTGAAGCAGAATGACCTCGTGGATGGAAACCCGTTCAAATCCACCGTTCTTAGTAAGACGGTTCCATGCTTTCTGCTTGTTGTTGTTGTTGTTGTTGTTGTGGTGTGATCTGATGATGTGACTCTACATTCTATGATGAATTCATTCATTTCTCCGCTGGTATTTGGCGAGTTTTTTAAATTTTAAAACCATTTTGATTGGTCTGCTCGTCTCTTTCTCTCCTTCGCCCCCTCGACCCCAGCTGCCTCCATCCTCCCCCCTGCCTCTTTCTTTCTCCCCCCCCCTCCATGTATTCCCTCTCTTCCACCACCTTCACCTCCTCGTCCCTCCCTCATCTCTCCTCCTTTCTCCACATTTTAACCGTTGCTCCCCTAATCTTTATTTATTCCCCCTTGTTTCCTTCCCCTTGTCTCCTTCCCTCTCCACCTGGCAACTGACATCAGTTTTTTTTACAACCCCCCCCCCCCCCATCACTCTCTGTTTGCATAGCTATTGTCTTACAGCAGCGACAGCAGCTCCTCACCAGATATTTTAACCCCCCCAACCGTCCTTCTCGCTCCCTTCTCTCCGGGACCCCCCCCTCCCGTGCCCCCCCTCGCTCTCCACCCATTAGTAAACAGTGAAGTGGAGTGAGGAGTGAGAGAGTGGCTGAGGCGAGACGGAGGACGGAGGCTGCAGAGAGAGATGCGACCACGATCACTTCTTCCTCGGCTCTGACGGATATATATATATATATATATATATATATATATATATTATTTTTTTGGGGGGGGGGTTTGTTTATCGATTGATTTCCTCCGCTGGACCCCTCGCCTGCGGAGCGGCTGAGCGTGCGGGGGCCGGGCGGGTTTCGGGGCATCTGGTCGACGGCCGGCCGGCTGCATTGTGTTGCTTTGATGACCCCTGCTGTGTAGCTGCCTGCTCATCAACCCTCCCTCTCTCCCTCCCTCTTTCTCTCTCCTTCCCTCACCCTCCCCTTGCTCTCCACTGCCTTTCCTCCTCCCCCCCCCCTCCCCCCTCCCCCCCTCTCTCCATCACAGCTCCCGGCCCAGCCATGTTCGGCACAGAGTCCTCATGTAAGTACCATCAGCTTCCTGCTGCCGCCTCCTGGGTTTGTTCATGTAACGCTTTAATGTTTCTATTTGTGTGCCGTTCTGTAAGGGGGGGGGGGGGGGGGGGAGGGAGAGCAGAGAGGCAGGGGGGGGGGGAAACGGCAGGATTTTTTTTAATCTTCCCCCGTCTATTCTTGCATCCCTCCTCTCTTCTCCGTCATCCTGCTCTGCCTCCATGGTCGCTGATGTCCGATTTGCACGGACAGGAATCTGGGATTTAGCATTTTAGCAGCAGGAGCTAGCTGCTCCCCCCCCCCCCCGCCTGGCTGCCTGTGTTTGATACACATATATGAATGTACGTATAGATATATATGCAATCATCTCCTGCCTGTATGCACTACAGTCCTCCTAAGCGTGCCGGTTGAATGCCTTTTAAGTGCCGTCTTTGTGCACGTTGTGTGTGTGTGTGTGTTTGTGTGTGTGTGCGAGCACGCCAAAAGATGGATGCTTTCGCCCTGGAGTTGCATGGTTTTCCAGAAGCAGCAGCCTCCGCTGTCCTGTTCTTTTTCTTTTTTTTTCTATTTGTGAACGAGGGACGAACGTAGCATTTTCAACCCCAGATACTACCTGAAGCTAGCTTAGCACACTGCTCTGGTCTGTGTGTGTGTGTGTGTGTGTGCTGATCTCTATACGTGGGCCGACGTGTCCAACCTAATCACCCACCCGCCACCCCACCTTTCTACCCCACCCTGTACTGATATCGCTGCACCGCTTCAGTGACGTCTGAGCTGATCCCATCGATCGAGGGGCCGAAGCCGTCGGAGCTCAAAGCAACTTCCTCTCGGCTCAGGGCGGCCGGTTTGGGGGGGTGAGGGGGGGGGTTCTTTGTCTGCTCCCCTGACCCAACTACACCGCCCTCTACTCTGGAGGTACCAGCACTGATGCTCTTCCTGTTCCCCTGCAGGCGGTCTCCTCCGCGTGCTCCGAGCTTTCCAAATTAGCGCCAAATTCCGAGGTCGTTTGAGGGTCAAAGGTGACGCGTCCCACTCAGGCTACGAGCTCCCGTAGGACGCCTCGGTAGGACCAGCAGCGCCATGTTTTCAGCTTCGTTAAGGATTGAGACCAAAGCTTGATGATGGACAAACTAAGGGAGGTTCTCTCTGTTGTCATAATCATGTTAGAAGTGGACTTGTCTAAAAAATGTTATGAGCTCAACGGCTTCCGGGCCGAGGTGAGTGGACCCCCCCCCCAGTTGGGTTATGGGCCGTTTCATTGCTGCTGTTTAATGCCATTGGTCTCCTGAAGGGGTGGGACGTACCCTTCTGATCTTCATCGCTTCAAAGTGAAGTCTGCAGGGTGGCGTCACGTGACCGGTCACATGGTCGTCCGGCTGGGACAGACCGCGGGCTTTAGACAGTAGGATCATCTCAGCAGCTCCGACTTGACGTATTTGCTCGCGTCCTAAAAGACGCGCATTGATCTGAGACCTAATGCGATTGCTGTGAATGTTGCCAAACTGTCGCTTTGGGGGGAAACAAATCGTTCCCTCCATCAACCTCATTGGACAGTTGACACGTTGGCGGTCGGAGCGGAGACGTAGTTCTAGTAAAAGGACACAAGAATATGGAGAAAGCTGTAAATGTCCAGCTGTGTCAGAGGGTCCGATGTACTGACCACATGTTAAGTGATGAATCCTATCTGTTTGGATCACAGTCACTGACGCTGATCCAGCCCGTGTGCAGCAGAACTACGTCCGTTATCCTCCTCCTGAGGGACCATCCTCGGGCTTCTTCTCACTAAGAGTCAGAGGACTCACAAATATTGCTTGGTCAGATTAATATGAGATTGCCAAAGATGAAGATGATGAAGATGAGCTCGGGGGAAATGCAATCTGCAAATGGAGGTGTGTTTGCTGATGGCCGGATGGCTGCAGGCCACATCTCATATCACCTCTATTCCTCAGATCGCTCCAGCGTTGCATAAGAGTGCCCATGATGTGTGTGTGTGTGTGTGTGTGTGTGTGTGTGTGTGTTATTCGGCCTGTTGCCCGATGAGATGACATCATCTCTTAATGGCGGGCTGAGCCTCTGATGGGCTCCAGGTGAGCGCCTTGTCTTCCTTCTGTTGGAATAAGACGCTTACTGAAACGACGGCGATCAGTTGCCTCTGTTGCCACGGTAACCATCCGGCGAATGCGGCGGAGCGCTGGGGTTTCTGTGGTAACTGTGGATTTCGCTATTTCTGTCCACCCCCCCCCCCCCCCCCCCCTTCGTGAGCCCGTACGGTGGCCCAAAGGGGTCCGAACTCATCTCCCACGGACGAGACGCTAACTCCTCTCAGGGGTCGTGACCTCTGACCCCCAACCCTTCCCCGGCTGTTGATTGTTTGGGTTCAACCTCTGATTCCGACTGGAAGCCTCTCGAGGATTTAATGACGAGCTCCGTGTCGTTTCCCCCTCGAGTGAAACGGCTGGAAACGTCTCCATCATCTACAGTCTGTGTTCATGTCCCTATATGGATCCTTGTGGAGGTATTCAGCCAGCCAACAGCAACAGAGAGCGAGTTGTGATGACCCCCCCCCCCCCCCTCTTCTCAGAGATCAACTTACATAACAGTTTGACAACAGATGACAAACTTCAGTTGGTATTAAAAATCGAAAACGTCAGAAAAATAGTAAATAGTGGACAGACATTGGGATTTAAATATTAGGATTACCGGTAGGATTCTCCACGTCTTGTGCCTTCGTCGTTGTGTTTTTCACAGACTCTGAACCCTTGAATCATAAAAGCTGCATCTGGCCAACGAGGAAATCTGCAGGCGGCTCGCTGCACAAACACTTTCTAAAAACAAAGCCTTAAACCTTCCGCATCCAAATCCTCAGTTTTGTTGAACCTCTGCCACCATTGTTAATGTGCTTGGCTGACTAAACGGGGGGGAGGGCTGGGGGAGGGGGGAGGGCTGGGGGGGGGGGGGGGGCTGGAATAGAATTAAGAAGCACAGGAGAAACAACAACAAACATCTCATGGGTCGTCGTGTTCCACTGATGGAGGAGAAGGAGGCTGTTGTTTCAGAGATGCATTTCATAGGCCCATCTACAATATATGTAGATATATGAATACAATGTATCTATATCTATATATATCTATATAGATACATTGTATTTCCATTACACTCAAAGGAGCGTCTGCACTGAGGAGGCTCCTCCATCCGTTGTGCTGAAGGGTCGTTGAGGAGTTGTCATGGTTACCTCTGCAGGAGGAGGCTAAGGAGCACCTGCCCCGCCCCCCTTCATTAAAATCCTTGTTATTGATTGGCTGGGCTGCTGGGCTGCTATCTACCATCACCCCCCCCCCCCCCCCCCATCTGTGTTTATTCTGCCTTGTTACTAGAAGGAAAAGCAGGAAGAAACCGGCTCACAATTGAATGGGCCTGCTGTCACTCAAGAGGCCGCGGCCAATCCAACCAAACCCAACCAAACCAGCCCCCCCCCCACACTGCCAAATGTGCCATGTGAGGGGCAGGTAGCTGCTGCTGCACGGATGTGGACACCCAGAGAGACACAATCCTGTTTTGTGCTGCAAGAAGGAGAGAATTTCACTTCCATTGGGCCTCTTTTTGTGTGAAGGGCAGCGGGGGCCTCGTTAGTGGCGTCCAGTGGAATGGAGGGTGAGCTATGACCCCCCCCCCCCCCCCCCCCTCCCCCCGCCTCTCTTTGTACCGGGTACAGCAGGTGGGCCTGTACATTTTGTATTGATATTCATGAAGTGGACCGTGTGTGTGTGTGTGTGTGTGTGTGTGTGTGTGTGTGTGTGTGTGTACACAGTGGCTTGTTGAGCAGAGCGAGATTAGAAGGGGGGGGGGCGGGGGGGCGCGTTATTCATTCATTCTTTGTGTACTCTGCCTGGCTGTTCCGTATGTTTGTCTCCTTTCATTCTGGGGACATGATTAGAGATGCATGTCCTTTGCTGCTGGACTTTAGAATAAAACATGAATCTCTTGCTGTTGCCTGATTGGGGGAAGTTGGGTCGAGGATGGAAGGGTTTGTTTCTGACACCAGGACCGTGTTCTCCTTTGTGTGGATGCAAGTTCTGATCCCTTGTCTCATCGGCTCCTCACAGACAATCAGCCGCCTATATTCTGCATTTTGATCCCTTGCTTTATTGAGTCCTGAGGAGCAAAATGTGATTTGACCTTTTTTCACACACAAAGCGTTAAAAGCAATTCTCACGAATACGTGATGAGAACTTTTCAATTTGTTCTCCTCTATAGAA
Organism: Pungitius pungitius; assembly: GCF_949316345.1. Classification (NCBI taxonomy): domain Eukaryota; kingdom Metazoa; phylum Chordata; class Actinopteri; order Perciformes; family Gasterosteidae; genus Pungitius; species Pungitius pungitius. Next base: position 21,241,251 of record NC_084905.1, read on the forward strand.
AAGGACATCAATCTGTGTGTGTGTGTGTGTGTGACAGTAATTCAATGAATGTGTCTTGGCGTGTGTCTTTTTATCATTCTGGTCCCCCCCCCCCCCACCCACAGTAAAGGTCATGTCTCCTGTTGTCTCCAGTGACATTTAGTCCTTCAGTTTTTGTTCCCAATTTGTCCCTTCAAGTCGTCACGCTGTCCTCCCAGCATGCTCTGCTTCGGTGCCAGTTCTCCGGGTCCAGATGCTTGAGTTCTTGACGCTGCGTCCAGCGCTTCTCAGTCACAAAAAGCTCCTGTCCTCGTTGCCATGACACCCGAGCATCCCACACAGTTAATTGTGTGGCAGCTTTGATTTAATTTATCTGAGACTCGATATAAATAAATAGTGTTATAACACCGAGGCTGTAATGACTCGACACGAGGAGGAGGAGGAGGAGGAGGGAATCTGGACTCCTCACACGCTAACACGCTAACACGCTAAGGCTAAGGCTGAGTCCCCACAATCATATGAGGCCTCTTGGACTAATTGACAAATCGTTACGGTAAAGCTGTGACTTTAGATGCTCGCCCCCCCGGCCGCGTCGCTTCATGTCAAACGATGGCGTCATTATTTAGTGACTTGGCGAAGAAGACGAGACGGCAGCTGTTCCTCCTCCACTCCGCCTGAAAGAGGCTCTTCTGTGAGGAGAGCCTCCACTTCACTGTGTGTGTGTGTGTGTGTGTGTGTGTGTGTGTGTGTGTGTGTGTGTGTGTGTGTGTGTGTGTGTGTGTGTGTGTGTGTGTGTGTGTGTGTGTGTGTGTGTGTGTGTGTGTGTGTGTGTGTGTGTGTGTGTGTGTGTGTGTGAGAGACACACTGAGCGTCTTTGTCCCTCCTCTGTGGACATTGACGTGATTATGAGCCATTGATCGTTTTATCCATAAAGGATTATTCTGAATGGATCTTCTGGCCTGGAGGGCTGAACTGTCTTTCAGCCCCCCCCCCCCCCCCCTGTCCATCAGGACCCCTTACCTTAACACAATCACTGTCCCGTCCTGCCGTGGACGAAGACAAAGGACAGCGAGTAGAAAGCAGGCTTTAGTTGTCGATTGAGGGTATCAACATCACAAGCGTTTACAGACGCACTCGCTGCTGGGGGGGGGGCTTTTGAAGAGGGTCAAAGGTCATCTCGTGTGTCCCTCCTTCTTGTGTCCCTGCAGTAAGCATGTTCCTCAACACTCTGACGCCCAAGTTCTACGTGGCTCTGACGGGAACCTCCTCCCTCATCTCAGGACTCATATTGGTAAGAAACACCTTATTTTAACTTCTAGATGGTAGATCTGACCAGTAGAGACCAGTAGAGACCAGTAGAGACGGCGATAATCACCCAGATGTTCTGGAGTGGAATCAAACCTGCAACCTTCACATAATGTTGAAAGAGTCCCTGAGGAGATCTGCTGCTTAGTCCAGCAGCTCCAGTAGTGGAAATGAACCCAAACTGAGAAGCACTTGGACCGATAAATGAGGATGGACTGATCATCTCTTAGGTTCACGTCCTGGTCCATCTGGAATGTAATTGGCTGGATGTTCTACCTCTGTGAGAAGTGGACTTAAATAGCTTTTGTGAGGAATTGGAGTAGAACCAAGGATGTTTTTATTGAATTGACTAAATGTCTCGCTCCCTCTGCAGATATTTGAGTGGTGGTATTTCAGGAAGTATGGGACCTCCTTCATAGAGCAGGTGTCTGTGAGCCACCTGCGCCCCCTGCTGGGCGGGGTGGACAGCAGCACCCCCAGCAGCGCCAACACCAGCAACGGGGAGGCCGATTCCAGCCGACAGAGCGTGTCCGGTGAGATGAGGGGCGGAGCCACTGCTGTGACATCACAGCCAGCGCCCCCCCCCCCCCCCCCCACCGAACACACACACACACATGATACAAGTGTCCAATAAGTCTGTTCTTTACCACGAGGGAACAAACACATGGACAGAATGCTGATAATGATGACATGATGGCTCTAATTAGTACAAGTAGACTTTATTTTATTTTCAAAGTAACATTTAAATGCAACACTAGGACTTCTGGATCAAATGATGCTGAACAAAGGGTTTGATATTAGTATAATAAAATGAAAATAAGTAAAGAACACAGATCAGCTCTCAGTCGTGGTTTTATCATTTAATGAACGGGATTACGTTTAAAGCACAAAGGAACCTTCTGAGACGCTTTCTTTATTCTAGTTGTGGTCTAAACGTGATCATTTCT